>NC_056737.1:732212056-732286882 GCF_019279795.1 Protopterus annectens | reverse complement strand
GGGGCAAAAAAAAACAATTTGATTTGCAACAGTGAAGATATTTCTGAGGGGCCCAGAAAGGGAACAATAACAAAGGAGGGGTATATTTTTAAAGAAATGTATGAAAATATTTGGCATGGAAGATGTGCATTCAGTACTAGGAATTCATAGTGAGTGTATATATTATTCCCCATGATGCAAAAACTGGGCTAGGTGAGACAGAATTTACATTTCACAGAAACATGTGCATTTAACTAAAGGTCTTGATATGCACCCAGTAACTTTTTCAGATCATGAGCCAATAATAGTTAAAATAAAAACACAGGGTAATGAAATAAAAATGATACACTGGTGCTTTCCCACCTATCTGTTGAAAAGACAGGAATTTAAGGAATGGGAAGTGGAAATTATCCAGGAATTATTAGACAAGATATCAATTTCTTCTGAAAATATAGCTAGGGAGTGGGATAAAATTAAAGTGGAATTTAAAAACAGAGTGGAAATAAAAGAAAAGGAGATATGGTTAAGAAGTAACAAGAATTGTTTAGAGGAACTGGCAAATATTAAAGTATTGCAAAATAGGGGAAATCTCACAGAACAAGAAGAGAAGCAACTACAGAATGCTAAACGGAAAGCTAAACAGAAAATAAAGGATTACTTCAACAATATGCATGAGTTTAGAAAGATTGCTGTTAAGCAACTGTTTTTTTTTATAACTGTAGAGCACAAAAACTAAACAAACAGTTCAGAAAACAAAGTCTTGCCACACAGGCCAAGGACAACCACAAGGCATTGTTTAGCTGTGTCCACAACCTCAGAGGCAGTACACAATTGTGTGCAGAGCTTATTGTAAATGGAGCTACCTATTCTGAGCCAGAAGATAGAGCAAACCTAGTGGCTGCCAAATTCAGCTCCAGTTTTTCCCCTGTCTCACCATCAACCTTCCCTCAGGAAATACCATCAAATGTAACTCCCCTTGCTTTCACTGGGGAACAGGTCCTTAATGCTCTTTCTAAGGCCAAGAACACTGCATCAGTGGGCCCAGACAATAACCCAGCATGCCTTTTAAACAGCATGAAACATGATCTGTCAGGCCAGCTGGAGCTGCTGTTTAACTGTAACCTCCAAACAGACTTTATGCCTTATGAATGGAGAACAGCAACAATCATCCCTCTGCACAAAGGTGAGCCATCTACAAACACTGGAAACTACAGACTCATAAGTCTCACTAGTCCCATATGCAAAGCCATGGAAATGATCAATAAAGATGTAGGAAGCCTCCACCAATTTGGTTTCATCAGGGGCAGGTCATGCCTACTCAACCTGGTGAACATCCAAAGTAATGGATGAGGGCAAAATGGCTTACACTGTCTACCCTGACTTGGCCAAGGCATTTGACACAGTCCCCAACTCCGGCATTGTTGACAGACTTAAGAGGTTAGGTACAAACCCTTATGTAACCTGGTGTATAACCATCTGGCTGACAGACAGGACCCAGGAAGCTATAATTGAGGAGTCCACCTCTACAAAGAAGCCAGTCACAAGCGGAGTCCCTCATTGATTTTGGTTCTCCTTTTTCGTATTTACATGTCTGAAGTCAAGGCCAATATCATTGGCCTCTGACTGACTAAATTTGCAGATGATTGCAAATTAAGAGCTGTCACTGAATTGCCCACTGACACAAATGTTCTCCAGGAAGGGCTGACATAGACAGTCAACTGGTGCCAGAGCCATGGACTGAAACTAAATGCCAAGAAATGCATAATAGTATCCTTCAGGAAGTCATCCACCCCTGGTAAATATCACATTGACAACACACTGATAAGCGTTGACCCAGTAATCAGGGACTTGGGGACACAAATACAGTAATCTTGCCTTTGGTCATCATGTGTCTACAGTAGTGAGGGAATCATTCTATATTGCCCAGCTTATAAATAAAGATATGGAATCTAGGTCCAAGGAAGTCATTGATCAACTATATTCAGCATTCTTCAGAGCTGCCACGGAGTATAATGCCCCCTTTGTTATGTGCCTAACCAGGCATATCCTACAACATCCACAGAGGTTCTTCACTAAAAGAATACAGGGTGTAAGTAACATGTCCTGTGCAAAACGCTTCAAGGCCCAGTCCCTGTATTCTGTCTCCTACAGGCTGTTGAGAGGAGAACTATGGCTGGTATACAACACATTGTCAGACCCTGCTCTGATGGAACCCCTGCATATCCACAAAACAAACAGAACCAGAATTATCTGTTCTAAAGACTTAAACCTTGCCTGTGATATAAACATGACCTGCTGGAGGGAATGGTATATATCTCAGACTGCCCATTCTCTGGAGCATTCTCCTCATCCTTGTGAAGCAGAGTTCCTCCCTAACCCAATTCAAGTGTAACTAGGACAATTGGATGGGGAGCAGGAAATTCATCCCTGGTTTTGCACCTGTGTCTCTAATGGATACAGGCAGCCTGTAAATGGTTCATCTCCGAGGCCGTGCTTGTAAATGTGTCACCTCCCAAGCCCCTGCTTACACTTATCAAGGGTACCAGAACTTGTCAGAGATTTGGGATGCATGGCTAGGCTTATAAATGCCTTGTGGTCATCAGCCTAGTAAACACCTATGACCAAGATACTGTCACCTGTGCGTCAATATGTGAGAATGTTGTGACAGCTAAATGTAGCCAGCTATTCAGGTACTCCTTGCTAGTTCATATTTTAAATTTACTGTATGTTTTTTATGGTGTTTTATCCTACTTTTAATTCAGAATCTTCTGACTGTTATGTAGTATATTCTAGCTTGATATTTGGAACCAAGTATAATCTTGATTCAGTTCAGTAAGTAACCTTTAAGACAATACTGCAGTCTTTGAAAGTCAGATATTCCAGCAAAGTTTACTGTGGTCCAAAATATGTCTATTAAGCTGCTGTTTTTTTCTTTAGCAGTTTTGACCACATATGTTATGAATATATCTGTTTAAAATTCTACTTGTATAGAGTCTCAGTTTCAAGTAACATTTTTGGACAGAGTTGTAATGTTGTGTACATTAAGCTGGAAAATTAAAACAAAGGTACATCAATACCTATGTAACACATGAAAAAGCATTTTGTTCTCAGCTTTGTGTTTCATTTTAAAAAGTATGATGTTATGTAGTCCAATCTCGCGTACATTCTTACCCGTGGGTTCGGAGCCGAATATCGGCACCGACTCGGCCAAACTTTTCTAGCTCAAAGTCTTCTATTGGCTGGGCTAAGCAGGTATCCCATGCTGCACTACTCCACATCTCCAGATCTCGTTTGCCGCTCGTGTAGCTCGGACGTGGTCTCGCTCTTGGCTGTGGCTAAGTACCCTTTTTTCTTGTTGTTCTGAGAAAACTTGTTACAAACAAAAAGCTATTTTAATAGCTATTTCTAATTGGTGTTGTGTTGGTTTTTCTGTAGTGTGATTGTGGTGTGTGGTATCCCACTAGCTGGTCCATCGGGTTAGGCCCGTTTCAGTTAGAGGACCTAGTCCTTCCCTCTTGTCCTGTGTTGTTATGCTCCTAAAACCATTTGAGTTAGAGGTTTTAGTGTCGGTGTCCCTTCTGTGAACGTGGTAAAAAAAAAAACGTTTTAGTTAGAGGTTTTAAGCCCTAATCGTCCTTGTGTGTGCTGGGTTGTGTAAAAATTTGTTCCCGCGATTAGTGGTGTTTTGCATGCTTGTGTCGTTTTTCCTGTCAGACAGTTACTTGTTCATTGTTTGGGTATTTGTGATTACTTGTTTAATATGTCCAAAGATTCCAAGGAGCACAAACCTTCGGGTTTTAGAAAGTGCTCTAAGTGCGGTTACAAGATGTCCATCACCGATGGACATTCTGTGTGCGTCTATTGTCTGGGAGCAATCCATCTGCAGGAGTCCTGAAGCTTCTGCCATGCTTTTAGTCCCAGAGTGCTCCAAGAAAGAAAGAATAAGCTAATTCTAAAGGGACTCTTGAAACCCTCGTTCGAAGAGGCCATGGATTCTACTTCCAGTTCTAAATCAAAATCCTCAAAGTCTAAAAAGAGGTCTCCGGCTCCTTCAGTTTCCTCGGAGCCACCGGAGAAAGTCACTAAACTTGCTTCAACTTCCTCGGTTCCACTATTCTCGGGGCTGCAGGAAGTGTCGGTGTTGATGGAACCGGCGTCGGCTCCAATTATATTGGAACCTCTTTGGAGCCGATCGCCCAGTATTAGACCAGTGTCACCTGAGAGGAGATCTCGAAATCCTTCACTGTCCTCCAAATCCTCCAGGACTCTTTCAGATGTGGATGTCGATAGGGTGGTGCAGAGGCTCATTCAGTCACCGGTTTTGGCAAAATTGTTTTCGGCTCCGTCCCAGTCGGCTCCGGAGCCCGTCCCGATACCTTCTTTGATCATTCCTCCTCCGAGTGCATCTCTGTCTTCGGAGCCAGAATGTTCCGCTCCATGTGATGTTCCTAGGTCAGTTCCGATGGCCCCTCCGGGCCTATCGGTACCGACATCTGCTCTGACCTGTCGGCGCCGTCCACGGGGTTCGGGACTCGGGATTCTTCAGTCGGGCCCGAGGGGGAAACCTCAGGACACATTTCGGTGCCTCGGCTCGAGGAACCCTGACTCCTGTCATGGTCTCGGAGGCTGGCTGGTCCTCAGACTCGGGGGGGGGGCTGCCTTTGAGGCCATGTGGACTGCGCTGGCCAGATCATCAACTACATCATGCAGGTCGGTCATTCTGTCCCCTACCACTCTGGTGAGAGCCTCTGATCACCACCTGTCTGTAGACAGCGGAGCCCCAAGGCCTAGGGATAACCCCACGAGTGGTCCCCAACTTTCTGAGGGCCCTTCAGAGTTTTTGCCTGAGCAGCCCCCTAGAAAGAAAATGTGCAAGAGGAAGCACATAGACTCCCAGGATGAGTCTCTCACCTCAGATACTGACCTCGAGGAATCGGAGGGGTCCCCCAAGTCATCCTCTGATGATGTTTCTTTCTCCGACATCCTGGAGAAATTGAAACAAAGAGGTGACTGGCCATCCAAAGCCCCCTCCGAGGAGGAGTCTGTCTTCCTGAAGGCCTTTGGTGCTCAGCCCTCCGCCTCCTGGGTGTCCCCACCCTTCGACGAGCTCCTGGATTTAATTTGTTGAAGAACCCTGATCCTGTGGAACCCGTACCCAGGAGACCCAATAAATTTCTTTCTGCTCCCCCGGATAAAGAGTTTTTGTCCAAAGAAGTCCCTGTGGATGCCATGGTGGTGGCGGTGGCAGCCACTCAGAAGGAAGTAGCAGAGACTTCTTCCTCCGTCCATCCTCCTAACAAGGAGTCTAGGACCATGGACCGGTACGGGAAGTGTACCCTTTTGTCAGCAACCTTTACCTTACGGTCGCTGAACTACCCGTCTCATTTTACTCTGCTCCAGAGAGACCTCCTCAAGGAGTTAGGAGATACTCTTGCAGGTAACGTGCCTGAGGCGGTGGCCCAGACGGTTAACGCCCAGGTCTCTACCCTCAATTCCATTGTTAACTCCTCCATGCGGCTCATTTCATATGCAGCCGAGGGAGCGAGTAGGGCAGCAAGCTCAGGAGTTGCCCTTAGAAGGCAAGCCTTGGCTGCTCCTTTGTCATTTCGCGGAGGCCTTCAAGTCTTCTTTCACTGACGCCCCCTTTGATGGTTCTTCTTTGTTCATAACCAAAGTGAAAGACACCCTCACCAGGTGTGAGCAAGAGGGAAAGACCCCGTCTGCTGTAGGGGTCCATTTTTCCCTTCCCTCTAGGCCTTACCCCAAGGCCCAGCGGGGGGGGAGATGTGGTTCAAAAAAATCACAGAGGTTTTTTCCTGCTGCACAAGGCGAGTCCCCTCCAGAGGTAGAGGAGGGAGAGGTTATTCAGGGAGATGCCACCCTAGAGGCAGAGAGGGCCCCCGCAATTCGGGAGACTGCGATTCCTTTTGCGGCTCTCCCTACCGTCGTTCCTGATGGGATGCCCGACTGTGCATTTCCAGAGCCAGTCGGGGGTCGAATATCGTTATACCCGGAAGCCTGGCAAAGCATCACCCAGGACCGATGGGTATTACGAATAATTTCCAGAGGTTATGTCATCCCATTTTGTCAGAGCCCCCTCCAGTCAGAAAAATCCCGGATGTTCCACCCAGTCAAAGGGATCACGCAGCTTCAGAGGTTTCAAAGCTGCTAGGAAAGGGAGCCATCCAGCATGTCCCCTCAGACCAGATCAGATTAGGGACTTACTCAAGATTCTTTTTGGTGCCGAAAAGAACAGGGGACCTGAGACCCATATTAGATCTCAGCCAACTGAACAACTATGTACAAAAATCCAAGTTCCGTATGGTCACACTACAATCGATTATCCCATTGTTGGGAGAAGTATGGATGTGCTCCATCGGCCTCAAGGATGCTTACTACCATGTCAAAATGGACAGGGCATCCAGGAGTCACCCACGCTTCTGGCTGGGAGCCAGTCATTTCCAGTTTCGAGCCCTGCCCTTTGGTCTCACCACAGCCCCCAGGGTGTTCACCAAGTGTATGACGGTAGTGACAGCTCACTTGAGACGTCTAGGATTCCAAGTGTTTCCGTATCTGGATGACTGGCTCCTTACTGCCCCCACCAGGCATCTACTAATCCAAACCAGGGACGCTACCATCACTCTCTGTCAACAGTTGGGCATAACACTGAACTGGGAAAAATCTGCCTTGTTGCCGTCACAGCATCATTTGTATAGGTGCAGAGTTAGACACCGTTCAAATGCGAGCCTTTCTACTGCAGGAAAGAATCAGTATCTTACAGCAACAGGTGCACGCCCTGCTACCCCTGAGGAAAGCGCAGGCAAGATGGGTTCTTCAACTCCTGGGGACTATGGCAGCAACAATTATGTTGGTCCCTCTAGCGAGATTGCACATGAGGCTCCTTCAATGGCTCCACTTTGCTCAATGGTCTCTCCAGAAACTTCCACTTTCCCACCCTATTTTGCTCACGGACAGATGCAAACCGGATCTCAGTTGGTGGCTTTGCACCAACAATCTGGACAGGGGAAAACCCTTCGTTCCACCAACACCGGTTGCCACAGTGACCACGGATGCCTCCCAGATGGGGTGGGGGGGCATTATCCCAGCAGGACAGTCCAAGGCACGTGGCAAGATCACGAGATACATCTGCATGTCAACGTCCTAGAGATGAGAGTGGTGCTACTTGCGTTGCAGGCACTTCAGAGCTTTCTACCTCTAGGGACTATTGCAATACACTCGGACAACATGTCAGTGGTGTGGTATCTGAACAAGCAGGGGGGAACCAGATCATACCCCCCTATGCAGAGAGGCCATGTGAGTGTGACAGTGGGCAGTATCTTCCCAACGGTTTCTGGTGGCAACGCACATTCCGGGAAAGTCTAACGTGATAGCGGACAGGCTAAGCAGAGCTGTTCTGATGCCTTACGAGTGATCCCTGAATCGTCTAGTTGCAGAACGAATCTTCAGCAGATGGGGTCAGCCTTGCTACGACCTTTTTGCCAGCCCCCTCAATGCCAAATGCAGCAGCTACTTCACGCTGATCCCCCCACAGGGGGAGTCACCCAGGGGCACTCTAGTTCACGATTGGCCCTCCGGTCTATTTTATGCTTTCCCTCCGTTTCCCTTACTATCAAAAGTGATTCAGAAAGCGCAGTCCTTGGGAGGCAGAATGATTTTGATTGCTTCAAACTGGCCTCATCAAGTCTGGTTCCCCTTTCTCCAACCCCACATTGTGGGCACATCTTGGATTCTGGACCCACAACCAGATTTATTGACACACATGTCGGGACAGTTCCACCCCTCTCTGCGGACCCTTCGGTTGACAGCCTGGCTACTCCACTTCTGTCGTTAGTTAGGCTTCATCACTTTTCACCTGAGGTAGTTCATATTTTATCTTCCTCTCATAAGCCCTCTACTAGGAAGATTTATTCTAGCAAATGGAAGAGGTTTTCTATTTGGGCTCATACCCAAGGAATTGATCCTTACACAGCCCCAATTGCTTCAGTCTTGGAGTTTTTGTCTATGCTTTTCCATCAGGGCTCAGCGTCAGCTACCATTAAAGTTCAATTGGCAGCGATTTCTAACTTTCATGTTGGTAATGAGCCTCGTCTGATGGCTCACAGACTCTGTAAGGCTTTCCTGAAGGGTACTCTACTACTCCGTCCTCCGGTCTCAGAACCTATCATGCCCTGGGATCTAAATTTTGTCCTGCAAGCCCTTACTTCACCTCCCTTCGAGCCTGCAGCTACCTGCGACTTAAAATTCTTGACCTGGAAAACTGCCTTTTTAATAGCCATCACATCAGCCAGGCGAGTTTCAGAAATTCAAGCTCTTTCTATCAAACCTCCATTCTTGATCTTTCATAAGGACAGGGTTTCTCTTAAACCAAACCCTTCCTTTCTTCCTAAAGTGGCGTCCATATCTAATCTTAATCAATCTATTGAGTTGCCAGTATTTTTCCCCCATTTTTCTAACAAGGCAGAATTTAAATTTCATCAATTGGATGTACACAGACAGTTACGTTTCTGTCTGCACCGAACTAAAGATCTCTGAAAATCTGATCAGCTGTTTGTCTCCTTTTCGGAAAACAAAATTGGGTCCCCTGTCTCCAAAATCACCCTATCCAGATGGATATCCAGTTGCATCTCTTTTGTTTATTCCTCAGGAGGTAAAGACCTACCGTTTCCGGTCAAGGCTCACTCTACTCGGGATGTATCTGCATCTACAGCCTGTCAAGCCAGATTGTCTATGGATGATATTTGTGCGGCAGCTACTTGGGCTTCTCCTCACACATTTGTTACTCATTACAAGTTGGACGTGGTATCTAGGGGCAGGTCTTCCTTTGGTTCCACAGTACTCAGGAGTATCTTCCTATGAGCCTCCCAGGATGTAGGTGCTAGGGATGCTGTCCCACGGGTATGAATGTAGGCGAGATTGGACTACATAACATCAAGAAGTTATGTACTCACCATAACGTTCGATGTATGTAGTCCATCTCGCCTCACATTCTTACTTACCCACCCACCTTCCCTGGAGGATCTGGAGATTAGGTCTGATTTATAGAGTTCCCTTCACCTTTAATTTATTCTTCTTTACTCGGATGTTGTTGTGCATGGGGTACGAATGAGTGTTCGCAGCAAACTAGATCTGGGGATATGGAGCAGTGCAGCATGGGATACCTGCTTAGCCCAGCCAATAGAAGACTTTGAGCTAGAAAAGTTTGGCCGAGTCCGAGCCGATATTCGGCTCTGAACCCATGGGTAAGAATGTGAGGTGAGATGGACTACATACATCGAACATTATGGCGAGTACATAACTTCTTGTTTTGTTCATACAGTTATTTAGTAGTACTGTATATTTGTTTAGAATAAGTTCATGTTTTTGATACAGTCAGATTCACATGATAATGTGCTAGAAAAACCAGTATATGTGTGTGTGTGTGTGTGTGTGTATATATAAGGGTAGAGGAGTGACAGATTCACCTTTATGTCTTCTTCGGCTTTAGTCGGCATCTTGTATGCATAAATTCATTTTATATATATATATATATATATATATATATATATATATATATATATATATGTGTACATATATATATATATATATATACACACACACACACACACATATGTATATATATGTGTGTGTGTATATATATATATATATATATATATATATATATATATATATATATATATATATATATATATATATATATATATAACATCTATTTATGCATACAAGATGCTGACTAAAGCCAAAGAAGACATAAAGGTGAATCTGTCACTCCTCTACCCTTGCCATTTCTCATGCTCTACCCCGGGCATTCTTGAATCCCTTTAAACTTACTCTGCGTAGTTTCCTTAAACATGAGTTTTCAGGACTCTAACCATTTGTTCCAGAGGTAGTATTTTCTCACATCTGTCTTGAACTTAACCTTTTTCTGAATGCCATTCATGCCCTTTCCATCAGCTTCTCTTAATCTACACCCCTCCCACCTGCCTACAGGCTGTGTGATGCATGTAGACCTCATCTATCTTCTTTTCTCTGCTTTTCCATTGTGTTTCAGCAGTTTCGTAACTTTGCTTTGTGCATTTTATATTACCCTAGTTTTCTTTCCTGTTTGACTTGTGTATCTCCAGGTCCAACTTTTACTGTCTGTTAAATTGGAAAGATGACCTCAGCATCTGTGAACTTCACACTCCACTCTGCATCCCACCATATCAGTATTCTTTGCCATTGCCCTTTCAAGTTGCATAATGATTCAGCTTAGGAGTGACTGTGACCACTGCATCATAGGTAAACATTTTCACTGTGACCACTGCATCATAATATTTAAAAATGAATGTATCTGCGTATACATCTGATAATTTGATCCTTCAGACATTTGTCATATATAATAGACATGGCCTTTTGCATAGGCTAGCAGACTGCGAAGGTGAACCTTTAACATTGTATTAACACAGTTTCATTTCAGCCATATTGTAGTTAGATATTTGGGTTTGGAATAGGGAGGTCCCTAACAAAAAAGTAATAAATGTAACAATTTAAATGGTGCCAACTTTGAAATCTCATTTTGCCTTAAATCTAAATGTAATTGTAATATTTATGTGGCTTAGATGCTGCAGTCTTCATTTGTAAATTCATCTTTCTTATTTCACCTTTTTGTATTTTACACTTTTTTTTAAAGTAAAGTAAGATATTTTATATTTGTTACAGCTAAAATATATTTTATGCAGCTATGTTCAGGTTGAAAATAGGCCCATGCTTCTTAATCCATTTACATGACAATGTACAAATAAACCAAATAAGTACACTAAATATACTGTCACTTGACCGGTACAATTACTAGTGTGAAATTTGCTTCTTACTTGAGCTGACAAAGGAAAAGGATAACAGATGTAAGTCTCTAGTAGGAAAGTTATTCTACACAAGAATTTTCACTCCCAGAAGCACTGTCTGAATTAGTAACCAAGATGTACATGTATTCACACTCTTCAAGGCGGAATGTTGTTTGAATCCAAAGATTTTAAGTGACTATACTTTCACTTAACAAGTATGATTGGTTTATTTCAGATATGGAGCACAGTAACCCCGCACACACCATCAGTGCTGCATTATGCTACGCAACTCAACTTGTCAACACGTTGTCATACATACTTGATGTTAACCTTCCTAAAAGACTCTGCAACAGGCAAGTGGCTTCATAGCATGAAAAGTTGAGTAATGAATGTTTTGTTTGTTTTAAATTGCTGAGTAAATATGTTGAAACAGTACTTGGAGACATTTTAAAGTTAATTTTTGATTGGATAAGTTACAATCATTTATTGATATCTGACAAAATACAATGCGTGTATGTCATTTTACGAATTATGGACAGTACTTTTGTAACACAGTTTATTTTCTGTCTTTGCATAATGTGTATGTATTTGTTAAGTTCTGTTGTCAGCATTAACTCATTTCCATGCCTTTTTGAGTGCTGAGATAGTAATTCATATCTTCTGATTTGTTAGCTGGATGAAAAATTATTTGTGATAATGCATGTTTTGAACACTTAAAGAAGGAGAAAATAGTCTTATTTACTACTCCTCCAGACTGTATATTTGTTGAGTTTCCATTGTCTTAAGTAATCTCCAAACTGAAGGGCATATTTAACTCTCAAATAGCTGAGCTGGTATTGTAAATTTTTTTTTTACTATCTGCCTGAAAATTACACATGACAATATGTTTGTTTGAATTCTTTGGATAGAAAATGGAAATTCTCATCTTCTGTAAGCCATGTGTTTCCAAACAAATATGAAGTACCTCACACATTTCCAAACAAGAGAGGGAATAGACCTGTCTTCCTTTAAACATTAGCATGTTGGTGATACACCCCTAAGAGTCGACCCAGTGGTCAGGGATCTGGGTACGCACATAGACAGTAGCCTTACCTTAGACCACCACATAGCCACAGCGGTGAGGAAATCCTTTTATGTTGCATAACTTATAAGTACGTGCATGGCATCTAGGTTCTTAGAGGTCATTATGCCACTGTACTCTGCCCTTATCAGATCAGTCGTAGAGTACAATGCTGCCTTTGGTATGTACCTGACCAGACATATGCAACAACTAGAGTGACCTCAGAGGTGCCTTACAATAAGAATACAAGGCATATCAAACCTGTCTTACACAGAGCACCTTAAAGTCCTTTCCCTCTACTCAGTCTGCTATAGATTGTTGATGGGTGATCTGTGCTTGGCTTACAAGGCATCTGCAAAACCCGCATGTATGACTGTCCTACATAGTCATACGTCAAAAAGTACAAGAAATGCAAGATCTAGGGTCCTGAAGTTTGTCTGTGACTGAAACAAAACATGCTAGAGAGACAGGTGTGTGTCCCAGAGACTATTCCTCCTATGGAACAGGCTTCCCATCCATGTGAAGCTGAGTTTGTCTATTACCCTGTTTAAGTGCAACCTAGACCAGTGGATGGGGAATAGGAAATTTACATTGGGCTTGGAACTCATGATGTTCATCGTTTTACCCTGCTGCAGTCATCACACTTGGGTTATCCTGCCGTCAGGAGGTCCCGCAGTTGGCCTGAGTTCCAAAGTCTTGGTCCAGCGTCGGTTGCTGTCGCTTCTTCCCTGATGTCAGTGTGCCAGGGCTATATAAGAGGCATCCGACGCCATTTTCTTCAGTCTTTCTTGCCGCGCAGTGCCCGAAGCAGAAGCAGTTTGCAAGTGCCGGTCGGCCGACACCTGAGATTTTCGAATCGAATTTCAGTCTGAAGTCTTCAATAAAGCTAAGTACCCCATTGGGGAACCTTTTCTTGCCTCAGTCCGATGTCAGAAAAAGTTAACAATTGCATTTCTTGTGGGAAGCAAATACCTCATAAGGACTTCCATTCTTGTTGTATTCCTTGCCTGGGCCCAGACCACGACGTCACAGGTTGTCGGTTTTGTGCTAGGTTTAATAAACGAACTATCAAATGCCGTTTTGACTTCGCATGGCATTACTTTGGTAGGAAATTTAATTATATCATGCCGACGACCGGCATGCATAAAAAACGCAAGGATAAGGACAGGCAGCCTAGGAACAAGCCAGACTCTAAGGCCTCTGCTGGGCCTGTCGCCGGTTCTCCGGTTTTCAGTGAGGCGCCTGCGTAGCCCCTGACGACCGCAGAATTGGAACCCCAGACAGCTGCGGATTCTCAAGTGGTGTGTACTAGGCCGATGCAGCCATCTTCATTAGGCCCTTCCGACACCGGAGCAGGAGGAGACCCTGGTGCAGTGGAAACACCTTCAGTTGCAGAAGGTGTCTTCAGACCGACTACACTCACCATTAAATCTTATGCTAAGCTTAAAACTCCTTTAAAACCAAAAAAGACTGTACATCAGTCTACAGTTCAAGGCCCCATGCCTAAGAAACAGATGCTTAAGATGGCTGAAGATTTGATTACCCTAATCAGGGGTTCCCATCTCCCTCCAGATAAAAGGCCAAGACAAGAGGAGGATTATGCTTCCTCTGACCAGGTTTCAATTTCCTCAGATTCTTCTGAGGAACAGGATTACAGTTTTCCCCTTTTGAAGACTCTGATGCTGAAGACTCTATTCCCTCAGCATCTCCCCCTGAAGACTACTCCTTTGGGGAAACTTTACATACCATGAGGGAACATTTCCACTGGGAAGGCCAGGACTACTCTGATTCTAAGAAAAGGCTCCGAGAGTTCCTTTTACTACCCCAGCACAGACCACTTGCTATCCCTCCAGTTTTAGATATTGTGAATGATGTTTACTTGGAGTCTAGTCTAAATCCAGACTCTCTACCTCCTGCTCTAGCCAAACCAGACAGATACTACAGAGTACCTGACTCACACAAATTCCTTTATAAAAGCCCTGTGGCTGACCCAGAAACTATTTCCCAGGGTCCCAAAGGGGCTAAAGCTTCTATGGCTAAAAATCCTGTGCCCTCTGAAAGGGATTCCAGAGCCCTAGATAGATGGGGAAAAGAAAATATACACGTCAGCAACTCTGGCTGTGAGAGCATTAAATTGTCAGTTTCACATGCTGAAATATCAGCAATTCCTAATGCCTCAATTAAAACAAAAAATGAGTGCACATACTGAACAGTCTGAATTCAAGGAAATGCAGGATCTGTTGTATGCAGCTGAACAGGTGGGCAAACATACTTTACAATGTGGATTTGATTCATTGGAAGCTTCCTGGCTGTTACTGGGTATGTCATACGTAGACATGCTTGGTTAAAAGAACAAACCCTACCTGATCATGTTAAAGCAAAATTATTGAATGCACCTTTACAGCAGGATGTAATATTTGGTGTCAAAGCAGAAGAGGTTTTAAAGAAAATGGAGGATAAGGCAAAGTCTATGCAGATGGTCAAGGATTTTTTACAGGTACAACCCCCTCATTTCAGCAGTAGTTGGCCAACAAAAAACTGGTAATTTCCAGCTTCTGACAGATCACAGAGGGGCAAATACAGATGCCCAAGGGGCAGAGGTCAGTCACAAGGCCCTTACAAACCTCGCCAGTGGGGTACTGCTACCCAGAAAGGAGGAGAAGACAGGCCCCAAGCTAGCAGAAGACAAACACAATGACTCAATCCTCAAACTACCAAGCAAATCTCTCCTGGCAGCTCCCTTGGGAGGAAAATTAGCATTTTTTGCAGACAACTGGCACATCATCACAAAAGACAAATGGGTCCTAA
Organism: Protopterus annectens; assembly: GCF_019279795.1. Taxonomy (NCBI): domain Eukaryota; kingdom Metazoa; phylum Chordata; order Ceratodontiformes; family Protopteridae; genus Protopterus; species Protopterus annectens. The sequence continues at coordinate 732,272,194 of NC_056737.1, read as the reverse complement.
ACATTGTCTCACAAGGATACAGATTCCACTTTCATACCTTGCCAAGGATAAAAGGAATGCCAAACCTGCCACCAAATCAATGGGCAGAGGCACAAAAACAAATTACAGCTCTCATGGACATGAGACATTCAACAGGTACCTACACAGGAGCAAGGACAAGGATTTTACTCAAGACTCTTTCTAGTCCCAAGAAAAGACAAAGCATGGAGACCCATTCTGGATCTTTCAATTCTGAACACCTATCTGCAAGTACCAAAATTCAAGATGCTAACACTACAGCAGCTTCTTCCCATGCTGGGCAAGAATGCTTGGCTAGTAACATTGGACCTCAAGGAGGCATACCTGCATGTCCCTATCAGACAAAATTGCAGAAGATACCTCCGCTTCATTGCAGGTTCAACGCATTATCAATTCTCTGCACTGCCCTTTGGCTTATCTACTGTGCTCAGGGTCTTCACAAAATGCCTGGCACCAGTAATTGCGTACTGCAGACAAAGAGGAATTCAGATATACCCATACCTGGACGACTGCCTTATTCAAGCAGAAAGCAAGGACATTCATCTGGTATTTGTCAAACACCTTCTAAGTTGCCTAGGGTACACAGTAAACGAAAATAAATAAAAATTAGTGCCCTCACAAAACATAATATTCCTGGGTGCCAGCTTGAATACAACGGCCCAGATGGCTTATCTCACGCCAGACATGCAACAACAGCTGACTCAATATTTCAAAATAATGGCAACAAAGACCCAACTTCCTGCAAGAAAAATTCTGCAGGCCTTGGGATTCATGGCATCTTGCATTCTACTAATACCATTTGCAAAACTGCATATGAGGAAATTACAATGGTACCTGAAAAGCGTATGGACTCAGCACAGCCATAGTTTGGAAACAATGATACCACTCATTCCCTGCCTTCAACAGGAGTTTCTATGGTGGGCACAGGCATGTCACCTCAACAAGGGTCAACCTTTCACTTTACCCACAGCCAGGCAAACTATGACAATAGATGCATCGGACTGTGCCTGGGGAGCACACATGGCAGGACAGTGCATTCAGGGCAAATGGACTACAGATCAAAGGCATCTGCATATCAATCAAAAAGAAATGCTAGCAGTACAGAATGTCCTAACAGCTTTCAAGGACCTCTTACACCCAGGACACCTAATAATAAAGACAGACAATACCACAGTAATGTGGTACATAAACAAGCAAGGGGGCACACATTCCTACCCTCTATACAGGCAAGCAATGACCTTGTGGAACACAGCACTGTCTTACCAGGTTCAATTACAAGCACAATTCCTGCCAGGAAAGAAAAACACATTGGCAGACGACCTAAGCAGAAACATCATGGATCCACACGAGTGGAAACTAGATCCACAAGTATTTGCAATGATAGCTCAAAAATGGGGACGCCCAGACATAGATCTGTTTGCCAGTCCCCAAAACTACCAACTTCAAAAATTTTGCACAAGGACATTCCATCCACAAGCTTGGAAAACATTAACAGTGTATGCCTTTCCTCCACTGCCTCTTCTAGCAAAGGTACTGCTGAAAGTCAGATTAGAGAGGCCACAAATGATACTCATTGCACCAGACTGGCCACGCCAGCATTGGTATCCAATTCTAAGGAACATGGCCCACGGCCCACCATGGATTTTACCACAAATTCCTCACCTGCTCACCCAGCGAGACAATCAGATTCTACACAGCCAGCTCAAGACTTTAAACCTGGCTGCATGGCAAATTACCTAAACAACCAGCCAACACCTCTATCCAAAGCTGTTATGGATGTCATTCTGGAGGCCAGGAGGCCCAGCACCAGGAAAACCTATTCAGACAAATGGAAAAGATTTTGCGCCTGGAACCAGGCTAAAGGCCAAAATCCCCTTGATCCAAACATTCCTCAGATTCTACAATATTTAACTGAGATGTTGCACAAAGGACTTTCCTTTTCATCTATTAAGATCCACGCCTCAGCAATTTCAGCTCATTACAACACGGATCCTCCTTTATTCTCACATCCACTCCTAAGACAGTACCTCAGAGGGGCTAAGAACATAAGACGCCCAGGAGAGCACCAACACCTACTTGGGATCTCAACTTTGTTCTGGAAAAGCTTACATTGCCGCCCTTTGAACCAGCTTTTTCAGCTAATTTAAAATTTCTTTCATGGAAAACTGCGCTGCTAATAGCAATAACCTCAGCTAGAAGAGTCTCAGAGCTACAGGCACTAATGGCAGTGGAGCCTTTCCTCATTTTTCATCAAGACAGAGTCTCTCTATAACCCTTCCTTTATGCCAAAGGTGGTATCCAGTGTGGCCCTAGACCAAACCATTCATTTGCCCACCTTTTTCCCAAATCCCCAGAACAAAGGAGAAAGACTCCTGCACTCTTTGGACATTCACAGGCAATTACGTTACTACTTGGATAAAACTAAGGCTTTCAGAAAATCTGACTAGCTCTTTGTAGCCTATGTTGCAGGATCACAAGTAAAAGCTATCTCAAAACAGACCATTTCTAAATGGATAGGGCATTGCATACGTTTCTGCTACACGCATCATGGGAAACCGGTACCTGCTAACATTAGGTCCCACTCCACCAGGGCTACAGCTACATCAGCAGCCTTTCTCAGGGGAGTGCCAACCAAGGATATTCTGGAAGCTGCAACTTGGGAGTTCAGTGCACACCTTCACCAAACACTATCACTTACCTCTATATTCTAAGACTAGAGCTGGTTTTGCCACTTCAGTTTTGCAGGGCCTACTAGCTTCTTCTAACCCTGTTTAACTCCACCACCCATCCTTAGCTTTGGGATTCAACCCAAGTGTGATGACTGCAGCCAGGTAACACGATGAACATAGTACAGTTTTGTACCTACCATAAATGTAGATGTTAGAGTGTTCACCCTGCTGCAGTCCAGGTTACCCTCCCTCCATCCCCTCTGAAATAGCTGAACTTATCTATACCACTCTATCCTATACAACCTCTGTGGTGTATTTGCTTGTGCCTGAAGGTATTGTTTTATTTTTATATAGCTATATATATATTTTGCCTACCTATTGGGGGCACCTGACATCTGGGGCAAGAAAAACTGAAGAAAATGGCATCGGATGCCTCTTATATACCCCTGGCGCACTGACGTCAGGGAAGAAGCGACAGCAACCAACGCCGGGCCAAGACTTTGGAACTCAGGCCGACTGCGGGACCGCCTGACGGCAGGATAACCCAAGTGTGATGACTGCAGCAGGGTGAGCACTCGAACATCTACATTTATGGTAGGTACAAAACTGTACTTTCCTTATGGGCAGAGGTGGCTTATAAATGCCTGGCCCTCAATGTCCTGTTTGGATACAGGACATCATTATTCTTTTGGGAAAACTTGTCTAGGCTTAGAATGCCCCCCCCAGTCATTAGCCTAGTAACATTTTATAAGTCTATGAATCAATAAGCATTATGGAGTAAAGACTTAAGGAGGGAGACAGATAAGCAAGAGAGACTAACTGTTATAGATAAGGGGAATATGATATGCTGTATATGTTGTTGGATTTATGCAGTGATATTACTGTTTTAAACTAATGCATACAAACAGTAAATAAATAAGATTCAGCATGTACTAATATGCTGGGGAGGGGTAGAGGTCAGGGTCTCTCCCTTATTCACGTCCAGAGGTCTGACCAGCTTCATATGTAAAGCCATGGAAGGACTTTATATCATGGAACTTATCAGTAAGGACATATGGAACCCCCAGAAACTGGGCCCATCTCAGTTTGGACTCATCAATGGCTAGCCATACTTACTCAGCCTGGTGGATTTCTTTTTTTAAAAAGTCAGCAAATCAAAGCAATTGATGAAGGTAAAACTGTATACCTTGACCTGGTCAAGGCATTTGACTCAATCCCTCTTTCAAGCATAGTAGAAAAGCCAAATAAACTGGAATAAACCCCTACATCACCCACTTGACTGCCAACTGGCTCACAAAACACAGGATATCAAAAAAGGGAAGCTAAGTACACAAAGAGACCAGTCACCAGTCACCAGTCACCAGTGGAATCCCAGAGTCTTCTCTGCTGGAACCTTTCCTCTTTGGCATTTACTTTTCTGAAGTAAAAGCCAGTACTAAAGGGCTCGGGCTGAGCAGCTGACAGCAAGCTGGGGTCAGTCAGTAAATCCCCAAATGACTTAACCTTCCTGTAAGAAGGTTGTCCCAAACAAATAATTGGTGCCATAATCGTGGACTGAAACTAAATACCAAAAAATGCAATATTGTATCATTTGGAAGTCATCTTTTTCAGGAAACTACCACATTGGCAATATGCCCCTTAGACATGTCCCATTTGTTCAGGATTTGGGAACTTATGTGGGCAGTGACCTAACATTCTACCAACATGTGTCTTGTGTTGTAAGAAAGCCCTTTTATATTATGCAGCTTATAAACAAAGGGATTGTCTCTAGATCAAAGGATGTCATTATTTTCTTTTATTCAGCTCTCATTAGGCCAGTCTTTGAGTATAATGCCCCCTTTGTTATGGATTTGTCCAAACACATGCAACAATTAGAATGCCCATAGAGATACCCTATTGAAAGGACACCAGGCCTAATCAAAATGTCCTACATAGACTGACTCCAAGCCCTGTCACTATACTCAGTATTCTTCCGGCTACTACAAGGTGTGCCCTGTGTCTGGCATCCCCTAAGAGTATACTGATAGACCTTCTACACACCAGCATGTCAAATGGCATCAGAAATCCTCTGTTCAGGGACGTAAACCTCGGCTGCAATATCAGCAGAATGTTTTTAGAGGGATAGGTGCATCTGATGGAGGATGCTACTGGTCTGGACCAGATTCACTATCTACATAAAACAAAGCTTATGCCTGTCCGTATTCAAGGGCAAATTGAATATGTGAATAGGTAATAGAAAATGTACCCCAAAACTGCTCCCTGTACTAATAATGGGTATTGGCAGCTCCTAAATGCTTTTCCTATGCATGGGTCCCCTCAAATTATCCATGGTATGATTTCAGTTACTCTTAGTTGGGGCAACATATAATTATGGACCATAAATGGGTAAGACCAGTCTAACACCAAACAAGGTATGTTACAAGGTATGTTATTTCAACCAATAGAAGGGAAGTTGGATCAGTTTAAAATGCCCCACAGGGGCAGCTAGTGTAGTTTTCACCTATGAACCTGTTCCACACAGCAACTCCTCCTTTCTTATAATTTCATATAGCACTTACATTATCATTCATATACATAATTTCATTCTTTTATCATTTTTAAGTTCCTTTATACCACAGCAAAGTTGACTCGGGAATGAGTTGAAACTCTTCTAAAGCACAATTAAAAGTCTTTGTTGTTTTCCTTCCCATTCTAAACATTAAGCACTTAAATTTTGGGTTAATCTGTCTAATCTATTGCAGTCATACCCATCCCCATCTGCCTAATCTCCCTGTGCATCCCCAGACTTGTAATGAAGATTTCTTTCCCCACAGCCAACTTATTAATTATTTTCTTAATTAAAACTGTGTAGTACATAAAACACCTTGACTGTGCACCAAAATTAGAGGAATAAACTTTAAGCACCTGTTAGCACTGGTAAGCTCTGAACTCATGCTGGGTCATAACATTGACAAGTGACAGCCAAGACAAAACAGCAGCAAGAAACTAAAACAGCTTTTATACACTTTGCATTCACGTAAAAAAGAGTAAAGTGTCTAACAACTTTTAAATCTATTGACACACTGCAACATAGACAATTAAGAGAAGCTGGTTGTTTTATGGTCTACAAACCTGAAAAACACTTTGCACTCCTACATTTCTTTCTGTAATTAGTAGTACATCAAAAGAGCTAAAGTTACATGATCTACAAAGAATCGTGATCAGGTCTCTTCGGTCATAACTCATTTGTAATGTGTTTCTGACATGTATGTCAGGGTTCACTTTCCAAGAAACAAGCTCCATGCCATAGAAGAATGAAGCTCTGACTATTGCAAAGGTGCAAGAGCTGGCCAGGAAGGATGAGAGTGAGCAGTTGTTTTGGATTCACCTATCAGGGGCGGGAGGGAGGCGCCTGTGGCTCATCACACGGATGACACCTAGCAGGAGTAGGTAGCCAGTCAAACTCATGCCACCATAGTGCACTTATACTAAGCAACTGAGGGGAGACTAATGTGCAGGGTTATGCTTCCCTCAGTAGTTAGTGATGCCAGGTTCTGAGGAGTTGCTGATGAGGAAGAGTGCTCCAAGCAAGAGAGGGAAGCTGACCTACTCCCTACTAACCCAACTGTCTCCAGAGAATGGAGGGCTTATGGGGATTCATGGGCAGAAAAGAATGAGCCATAGCCTAGCCAGGAATTATGTGATTTCATTCTACTGGAACAAATGGGCCAGTTGGGCAAAGATAGGGAAGCCATCAGACAAGGAAGGTCTTGGTGGGGCAGGAAGAAGGAAGGAAAACAGATTTACCTTCCATGTTTAACATCTCTCGAGGCGAATTTATTGAAATCCATGTCTCAAACACATAACATTATTGTTATGATTATAACTGTCTGTGTAATAATGCCACATTATTTTAAACCCATTTCCTTCAGATGGAATTACTCGTTCTGTTTGAGAGCTGAGCACTACTGGTACCGTAGGATGCTACTTTGTCACAGTGTCATACTGAATTTGTTAGCAATGAGAAAAAAGCATGCTTTCCAGCATGACCTGTGCCCCCAGAGATGCTGATGTTGTGACATAGTCTTCTGTTAATCTTTGTGTGTGCGCATGCATGTATTTGCGTTTGTGCGTGCATGCATGTTTGCATTTGTGCGTGTGAGTGTGCATGGATTTATGTGCGTGTGTTCATTGTTTATCACAACTACCTGACAAAACTTGAGCAAGCCTAGGCAAAATGAAGGGTTAAACCTCACTGACCACAACCCATTCGCCACGTATTGGATTCTTCTTTTTGAATAATTCTTTATTTGGATGCTGAGAACCATGACATAGTTTTCAGCTGGAAGTCATGAAATGTTGCACTAACATAGAAGGGAGTGGACCTCCTAGATGAGATTGTTGTTTTACAGTGTCTCTTGATGATACTGCCTACTTTTTGTGGGCAGTCTGCTTGCAGAACTGTTTCCTTGAGCGGTAGTGAGATACAGCCTGGGGCTGTGATTGGCTGCATATGTAGTGCAGGTAGTTTTATTTCAGCTTGTCAAAACTCAGTCAATTCCATAATCTTCAGCCACTCTCAGAGATCATTAGTAATCCTTCTGGCTGTACGTTAAATTTTATTATTTTGTGAAACAGTTGTGAATTACAAATAATTTTCTGTCAGTAGTGGATGTCTACAAGTTGTTTTCTTGAGATTTATAATCTTTTTAGCTATCCCTTAACAGACTATTTATGCTTGCTAACTTGTGTTGTCCATTTGCAGAGGCCAGGGGGAAAAACTTATACTAATTAGAAACAAATTACATAACAGGTATGGTTTCTAGAAATATTTATTTCCAAATAGTGTTGGAGGGACTCCTGCACCATAAACCAGCAGAGAAACAATGGTAACCTAGTATTAGCTGTATTCTTAGGCTTCTCCAAACCTTTCAACATTGTATAACACCAACATGTACTCACTGAACTCTCTTCTATAGGTCTCTCTCTCTCCTATAGGTCTCTCTCAATCCTCCCTTAAATAGTACCGTAGATATCTATTTGGAAGGCAACAAGCAGTCAAACGACAGTAGGATCTCTCTTCCAAGTTACCTCTGGGGTCTATACTAGGGCTCCTTATCCTTAATATTTTTATAAACAAATTTCACAGTGGCATAGACCAAGCAGATATGGTACAATATGCAAATAATTTGACTTTAATTTGTGCAGTCCCTGCAATATCTTGACTTAGAAAAATCATCAAATTTCTTTCTTTTCAATGAAAACCTGGCTGAAGAATTCAAACCTACGCCTTAATCCCAATAAAACAAAACTGATGCTCTTCACCTCACAACATTATCTGTATTAAAAGGAATATTTCCTGGTTACATTTGCAAATAATACTAAAATTGAGGTATTACCACATACTAAATTACTGGGCATTGTAATAGATGACAGTCTTAAATTTGATCAATATATTCTTCAAACAATTAAAAAGACCCACCAGAAACTTGGCTTTCTGATGTGAGTACCTTACAGTCCCAGCAAGGTACTACACTAAAATCCTAACTAGACTCCTGTTCTAACAAAGTAGCTAAATTTGCTACCAGCACTACACACCGAGCTCACCACTACCAAGCCTTAATGCAGCTAAACTGGCTAGAGCCTAACAAGTACATAACAGACTCTCAGCTAGTTATGGCATGTAAACTAATACATTATCCTTTTCAATGCCCTGCATTAAAAAAAATCATATTATTGCCCTACACACCCCACAAGCGGCCACTGTTCTGGTGATAATTTTCTGTTGAGCACTACTAAAGTAAATAATTCATAAGGTGATTCAGTACATTCCTGTTATATCTCCAAACTACGGAACACAATCCGTACACAAGTAAAAATGAGTAACACATTCCCAAGCTATAAAATCCAGCTCAAACAGTATCCTACCCAGTCTTGATTGTGCTCATGTTCATCACCAGTTTGAGACCTCTAGTGAAAGAACAAATTCTTATTTGCTTATCACTAACTTTTCACTCTCCTCTACTTGAATCATTACGCCCCTAAGGACTTTCCCTCCTGCACTTCAATACATTCCTTTTCATCCCCCTATTAAACAACACTTCTCATCTTTCACTTTGTCTCACTGCCCCTATTTGCCACTGTACCCTTGTCATGTATCCCCTGTATACCTAAGTTATAAACCTTCTAGATAGATATGTTTGGAACAAGCAGCCTAAATAAAACGTATCCTATACCATGATCAGTCACGTGCCGTTGCCACTATCCTCCTATACACTACTGTTCCCTGTCCCTTCCCTCCTACCTAATTTCCTAACTGAATTATATTTCTTGAACTCTTTACAAACCTGCACAGTACTAAAATCTTCTTTCCAACATCATTTTATAACTTCACCATGCATTTTGAACTCCTTGCAAACCTTTCTTTACTGAAATGTGATTGTTTTACCTTTTCCTGTCTACACTGGCAATCTATTTACTTCCTGAAAGACTTCAGAACTACAAATATTGTATAGACTCATAATTGTTGATGTAAATACTTTACTGTGTATACCTGTCTTGTAATTGTTTGTTTTTATGAGAAATGTAATTGTTTTTTGAGAACTGTCTGAAATTCACTTGTAAATACAAATGTACTCTGATGGAGCTTTTCTTCCCAGGTCTCTGCCAAATGTGAGCTCTGCCCATTCAACAAAAATTGATAAATTAAGTAATATACCATATTTAAAGAAACATAGGAGCAAAAGATGTGCACAAAATGAGATGAAGCTGGGTGGAGTAGAATGGAAAGAAGAGGGATAAAAAAATGGGTTTAATGGAGGTTAAGATTAGGAAGATAATTGAGTAGCTAAGGTAGAGGGAAAGTATTGGGAGAAATGTGTGTTGGGGGGGGGAGTGAAAGTGTAAGGGGGATGGGTGAAGATAAGTAGTATAGTAATTAAGATTCCAGTGTAGATACCTCATGTAGTGAGTTGTGGAGGAAGTGCATCGGATACAGGGAAGACCAATTACAGGCCAAGTAGATATTTAGTTTTCTATGAGTATATGATGACTAGTTTTGTGTTTAAGGTATGACGGGAATTATTTATTTATTTATTTTACATTTGTTGACCGGGCTAGTCCAACTGGATATATATCCGTTTACAGTAGAGGCCCGGGGAGAAAAGCTCCAGTACATGCATAAACTAACACTGGTATATCACAAAAAAGTTATCTTGAAACAATATAAAAGTTTAAAAATAGAATTGCAGTATAAAATCTAAAAACTTATAAGATAAGCTCAACAAATTGAAAAAAAAATAGGCATACTTTTAAGAAGTAACTCTCAACAATAGAAAGTGTAAGTTTGGAGCTCAGGAAGGGGGAAGGGTAGCAAAAATTAATGTGAGGAGACATACTTTCAGTCGGGATTAGTACAAGGACATAGCCATTGAGTTTTAAGATGTTCTTTGATATGTTTTTTGAACAGAGAGGTAGAGTCTTGATTAGTTGTATCTTGAGGGAGTTGATTCCAGAGTTTACCTATGGAATTTGAAATTAACGCATCTCCAGCTTTATTGTAAGATTTAGTTGAGGATACTAGGAGTTTATTTGCAGAGCGAAGTGTGACTAGATTTTTATAAGGAGAAATCAGTCTTGCCAGGCTAGGAGTATTGTCAGGGAAGTGAAGGGTCTTATGAATGACAAGTAATTGTTGGTAGAGTAGGTGGTTGTTAAGCTCTAGCCAGTTTAGTTGTTTGAGGTTGCTACAGTGGTGAGTTCTGAGGGGAGTAGCAGTAATGAATCTGGCTATACTATTATAACAGGTAGAGAGTTTGGTAATGTTATTTTTAGATAAGGTAGTATATATAGCTGAGGCATAGAAAAGGGTGGAAATCAGGTGGGTCTGTGCAATGTTTTTTCTGGCTGCTGGGGTAAGGAAGGGTTTAATTCTGTAAAGTGTCCCAATTTTTTTATTAACAGCTTTAATAGTAGTGTTAATATGGTCATCAAAGTTGAGATGGTTGTCAATGGTTACACCTAATAGTCGAGTGGTTTTATCAGGGTTAATAGATGTAGAATTATTTGAGGAGATAGTAAAGAAAGGTATAGGAGATTTGTTAGTAGGAGTAAAGAGAAGAAGCTTAGTTTTTTGGGGGTTAAGGAGGAGGCAGTGTTGCATAAACCATTTTTCAATGTTTTGGAAGGTTATTTGGGTGATAGACTGGAGGGAGGAAACATTTTTAGCAGTGCAGATCAAAGTCGAGTCATCTGCATATTGGATGCAGGTAGCTTGTGGCACATTCAAATAAAGGTCATTGATAAATAATGAGAAAAGAAGGGGTCCTAGGATTGATCCTTGTTATTTGAACTAACATTCTGCAGGAAGCACCCCCATAATGGTTATTAGAAATGGACACTTTTTAGATATTTTGATTTTGAGATTGGAGATTTCTTAGTGGAGTGTACCTTTTAACAACCAACGCTAAGGATGGATATATCTCTGGTTTGAATAATATTTTATGGGGTTTTTTTCTGATTACATGTGAGAAGGTGTTGAAGTTCTTGCCATTTGATTTTTTTTAAAGGGCATGAAATGATTAATTTTGTTTGGAATATTTGTAGTTTTGTTCTAAGTTTGTTGAAGTTTATGTGTGTTTGTGTATATCTATCTATATATATATATATATATATATATATATATATATATATATATATGGATTTATGTTAAAACATCGAAAGTGCAGTTCATCGAACTGCACTTTTACAAACCCACTTTAGCGAAAGTGCATAACATGGAACATGCACTTTCGCTAAAGTAAACAAAACAAAATTAAAAAAGATATCACACAAAAAATGTAAACACTACTATGAGTGGGGCAAGCCCCCCCTGCACCCGCCACACCCCCCTATTTAATATTCTAACTCCGAGATCACACTACAGTGGGAAAAAGGGAATATTCCCTTATCCCCACTATACCACGATCTCCACAAAAGATTTGATGTAATGGGATCCTATCTCGCCTACATTCATAACTGATGGGTTCGGAGGCGATCCATCGGCTCCGACTCGGCCAACTAGTATACTAGAACGAAGTCTCTTATTGGCTGGGCTACCCTCTATCCCAGGATGCACCACACCTGCTTCCCCAGATCTCGTTTGCCATTTTATCAAGCTAGACGTGGTCTCGACTTGGCTGGAGCTAAGTGTATTTTTTTCTTTTTTCTGGTCTTTTGACCTGGGGTTTCCTCATAAATTCAATCAACAGCTGTTTTAACAGCTATTCTTAAGTTTGTGTATTGTTTGAGTGTTATTGGCATTTTTGTATCTGTTGGTACTTCGGGCAAGGCCCGTTTAAGTTAGAGGGCCTTTGCCCTTCTTAGTGGAGTGAGTGTGTTGTCTGTTTTTATTCCTTTTTCTTCTCTGGGTAAAGCCCGTTTAAGTTAGAGGGCTTTTTCCCGTTGTTGTGTTCCCTTTGTTGTTGTTCTTTCTCCTTGTGAGGTAAATCTTGTGTTCAGAGGGCTCACGCCCTATTCTCGCGCTTTAAAGTTTTTGGTGAAGTACTGTTTTTTGTGTGGCAGTTAGATTGTTCCACTATTCCATTAGTTTGTTGGTAAAAATGTCTAAAGAGCAGAAATCTGGTTTTAAAAAGTGCACTAAGTGCAATTATAAAATGTCTATCACGGATAGTCATGCCATTTGCGTTTATTGTTTAGGGCCAAAGCATTTGCAAGAGACATGTAGTGTTTGCCATGCCTTTTCCGCTAGGGTTCTTCAAGAACACAAAAATAAATTAATCCTGAAGGGCCTTATTAAGCCCTCCTTTGGGGAAGCTTTGGCTTCATCTTCTGCTACTGCTTCTAAAAAGAAAAGGTCGTCAGCTCCGACCAGTCCGTCGGAGCCGACTACTAAGAAGCATAGGTCGACCTCTTCTTCCTCGGCTCCACTGACTTCGGAGCCGAGGGTCGAAGGGTCTGCCTCGATGCCTCTTTCCTCGGCTCCATTTGTTTCGGAGCCGCAGGTTGGAGCATCGAGAGGTGAATCACCTCCCTCGGTTCCATTGGTCTCGGAGCCGATGGAGGTGTGCAGCTCAGACTCTTCCCCCTCTGCTCCGAAAGCTCCTTCGGCGCCGATCCTTATTCATACTGTGTCGGATCCGGCGCCGATAGTGTTGGAGCCCTTTCGGAGCCGGTCCCCTACCTTGTCTGAGCCGAGAGAGAAGTCGTCTCGGCCCCTTTCTATTTCCTCTAGATCCTCCAAATTATCTGATTCGGATTTGGATAGAGTTATTCAGAGGCTTTTCCAGTCTCCGGTTTTCGCAAAAATGGTCTCGGCTCCAGCCCATTCGGCCCCGAGCCAATCCCCCCCTCGAAGCTTTCGATTCCTCCTCCAACTTCCTCAGAGCCGTTGGAGTCGGTGATGGTGGAGCAAGGCGGAGCCGTACAGTCGGAACCGAGACCCCTTCGGAGTTTATCGGTTCCGACCATTGTTCCTACCCTGTCCTCGGCCGGGTTCGGTGCAGGACTTCCTCAGCGGGCCGAGGGAACATCTTGGAGCTAGGTGCCTCGGTGCCTAGTCTTCCCCTCGGAGCATCGGCTGCGGGGATTCCTAGTGCCGTCGTGGTCTCTCGGCCAGTGACCTCCATGGAGTCTGGAGGTCCTGCCTTTGAGGCCATGAGGAGCGCTGGCCATGTCCTTGCCGGCTCAGCAGGTTTCCATCTCACCGTCCCTAGACCTAGAGACTGGTGCTTCTGGCGTGCAGTCCCATGACAGTGGGGTCCCAGGGCCTGAGGATACCCCCGTGGGGGGTTCCCTTCTTCCGGGGGGTCCGTCCGAAACCGCTTCGGATGAGCCTCCACGGAAGAAATTGTGCAAGAGGAAGCACGTGGACTCCCAAGATGAGTCTATCACATCTGACACTGACCTCGATGAAGCGGAGGGGTCCCCAAAATCATCTTCGGATGATGTCTCTTTCTCTGATATCCTTGAGATTCTGAGACAGAGAGGAGATTGGCAGGCCAAAACCCCTTCCGCTGAGGAGTCAGTCTTCCTCAAGGCCTTCAGGGCCCAGCCCTCCGCCTCCTGGGTGTCTCCGCCCTTCGATGAGTTACTTGATTTAATTTCTCGAAGGGCTTGGGAGCACCCTGACTCTGTGGAACCGGTGCCTGCAAGACCCAACAAATTCCTTTCAGCCCCCCCTCAAAAGGAATTTTTAACGAAAGGAGTTCCTGTAGATGCGATGGTGGTGGCATCTGCCACACAGCAGGACGTGGCAGAGGCTTCAACGTCTATCCCCCCTCCTAATAAGGATTCCAGGAGCATGGATAGGTGCAAGCGTACCCTTTCTTCAGCGGCCTTTACCTTATGGTCGCTGAATTACCTGTGTCATTTTACTAGGCTCCAAAGGGACCTCCTTAAAGAGCTAGGTGAGTCCCTCACAGGTAATCTACCTGAGGCGTTAGCCCACACTGTTGGCCCAGATGACTACCTTATCATCCATTGTGAACTCGTCCATGAGGCTCATCTCAGTATGTGGCCGAGGCGAGTAGAGCAGCGGGAACAGGCGTGGCCCTTAGGAGACACGCCTGGTTACGCTTGTGTTCCTTTGCGGAGGCTTTCAAGTCTTCCTTCGCCGACGCCCCTTTTGATGGGTCCTCTTTGTTTGGACCCAAGGTGAAGGACACACTGACTCGGTGCGAGCAGGAGGGCAAGACCTTGACTGCCGTTGGGGCCCATTTTTCCGCTCCCTCTAGGCCTTACCCCAAGGCCCAGAGAGGAGGGAAAATATGGTTCAGGAAAACTCAGAGGTCTTTCCCTACTCCACCCAGTGATCCCCCCTCTAGAGGCAGGGGGGGGAATTCGGGAAGACGCCGTGCCAGAGGTGGCAGAGGCCCCCGTAACTCTGGAGACCGCGATTCCTTTCATGGTTCCTCCTACGCTCACCGTCCCTGAGTTGGTGCCCGACTGTGCAGCTCCGGAGCCAGTCGGGGGTCGTTTTGCAGAACACCCACAGGCTTGGGAAGCTATTACCAGCGACCAGTGGGTGCTCCGGATTATTACCGGAGGCTATCTCATTCCCTTCATCAAGCCCCCCCCTTCCCTTCAGGGAAATCCCGGACGTGCCACCCAGTCAGCGGGATCAAGCAGCAATAGAGGTTTCAAAGCTGCTAGAAAAAGGAGTCATCCAGCCTGTCCCCGCCGAACAGATCGGATCAGGAACTTACTCAAGACTATTTTTGGTGCCAAAAAAGACAGGGGACTTCAGGCCCATTTTGGACCTCAGTTCATTGAATCGTTTTGTGAAAAAGTCCAAATTCCGAATGGTCACTCTTCAGTCCATTCTCCCACTATTGGAGAAGGATGTCTGGATGTGCTCCATAGATTTCAAGGACGCTTACTATCACATTCTGATAAGTCAAGAGTCCAGGAGTCATTTATGCTTCCGCCTGGGAGACAGTCATTTCCAGTTTCGAGCACTGCCCTTTGGTCTCACCACAGCCCCCAGGGTGTTCACCAAGTGTCTGGCAGTGGTGACTGCTCACCTGAGAAGTCTAGGATTCCAAGTGTTTCCATATCTAGACGACTGGCTCCTTACTGCCACCTCCAAGCATCTACTAATTCAGTCGCTCATGGCCACAGTCAGCTTGGGCCGTTTCCTAGGAATCACTTTCAACTGGGAAAATCTGTGCTACAGCCATCTCAGCGTATTACCTTTATAGGCGCAGAGTTAGACACAAGAAGGATGCGCGCCTTCTTACCGGCAGAAAGGATTCAGGTTTTGCAGAATCAAGTTTGATCCTGCCTCCCCCTATCAAGAGCTCCGGCCAATCTGATTCTGCAGGTATTGGGGTCGATGGCATCAACTATTCTCCTAGTCCCCTTAGCCAGACTGCACATGCGAGTGCTGCAATGGCTACTTTCGGTTCAATGGTCCTATCAGGAACTTCCCTTGAACCACTTGGTTATGATTACAGAAAGTTGCCGTCGAGATCTGCGTTGGTGGCTCCTCCGATCCAATCTCGACCAGGGGCGACCTTTTATCCTTCATTCCCCCATTGCCACTGTGACCACGGACGCCTCCCAGGTAGGGTGGGGGGGTCATTATCTGGACAGGTCTGTCCAAGGCACATGGCAACCCCAGGAAGCGCATTTACACATCAATGTCCTGGAAATGAGAGCGGTGCTACTGGTACTACAAGCTCTCCATCACGCTCTCCCGCAAGGTCTGATTGCTATCCTATCCGACAACATGTCGGTAGTTTGGTATATAAACAAGCAAGGCGGGACCAGGTCGTACCCACTGTGCAGAGAAGCCATGAGACTTTGGCACTGGGCAGTAGCTACCAACCGCTTCCTAATGGCAACGCACATCCCGGGGAAATCCAATGTGATTGCGGACAGACTAAGCAGGACTATCCTGTTACCCCACGAGTGGTCCCTCAACCAAAGAGTGGCTGCGAAAATCTTCGCCAAATGGGGTCTCCCTTGCTGTGATTTGTTTGCCAGCCCCCACAATGCGAAGTGCAGAGAGTTCTTCACTCTGACTGTCTCTCAGGGACAGATTCCCAGGGACGCTGTAACCCACATTTGGCCCCCCGGTCTCCTTTATGCCTTCCCTCCAGTTCCCCTCCTGCCGAGGGTGATACAGAAGGCAATTTACCTGGAGAGCGACATGATTTTGATTGCCCCGCACTGGCCTCGTCAGGTTTGGTTCCCCTTCCTTTGGAGGTATGCGGTGGAAGGTCCATGGTTTCTGGACCCGGTGCCAGACCTGTTGACTCATCAGTCAGGACAGTCTCACCCATCTCTCAGGTCCTTGAGGTTGGCTGCTTGGTTACTCCACTTCCATCCTTAGTCAGGGACAGTTCCTCTCCGGAGGTTATCCACATTTTGTCCTCTTCTCACAAACCTTCCACTATCAAACTGTATTCCAGCAAATGGAAGAGGTTTGCCCTTTGGGCACAGCGACGAGGTATAGACCCTCTTACTGCCCCAGTACCGGAGGTCTTAAATTTCCTGGCCTCTCTTTTTCAGTTGGGCTCTTCAGTTTCCACGATTAAGGTTCAGCTAGCGGCGATCTCTAATTTTCATGTTTCTTTTAAACCTTCATTAATGGCAAACAAGCTTTGCAAGTCTTTCCTTAAAGGAGCGTGGCTCCTTAGGCCCCAGATATCTCATCCTGTGCCCCCTTGGGACCTAAATATGGTCCTGGCTGCCTTAACTGCCCGCCCCTTTGAACCAGCAGCTACCTGTGATATGAAATTCCTGTCTTGGAAGACCACTTTTTTAGTGGCCATAACTTCGGCCAAGCAGGTTTCAGAGCTCCAGGCTCTTTGTTCTAATCCTCCTTATTTGATTTTTCACAAAGATAGAGTGTCCCTTAAATTAAATCCCTCTTTTTTACCAAAGGTAGCATCTTCTTTCTGCATTCAACAGTCCCTAGAGCTCCCTGTATTTTTTCCCAAATTCTCCAATAACGCAGAATATATCTTTCATCAGTTGGATGTCCATAGACAACTGCGTTTTTATTTGAACAGGACTACTCAGATGCGGAAGTCAAATCAACTGTTTGCGTCCTTTGCAGAAAACAGGTTGGGTCAACCAGTGGCTAAAACCTCCATAGCCAAATGGATTAAAGATTGCATCTGTTTCATTTATTCGCAGGCTGACAAAGAGCTTCCCTTTCCAGTCAGGGCTCATTCTACCAGGGCAATGGCTACTTCTGTAGCATTCCACTCCAAATTATCAATAGATGATATTTGTGCTGCGGCTACCTGGACTTCTCCGCACACTTTCATTTCTCATTACAAAATAGATGTGGCTTCTCGAGGCAGGTCTTCCTTTGGTTCCACAGTTCTCAGGAGTGTTTTCCAATGAGCCACCCGGGATTTAGGTGCTAGGGACGCTGTCCCATCAGTTATGAATGTAGGCGAGATAGGATCCCATTACATCTTTTAGTTATGTACTTACCATAACTTCGGATGTATGGGATCCATCTCACCTACATTCATTCCCTCCTTTCCCCCTTCCATTCGGATTTAGAAGAAATGTTGGTCCATTTGGAGATCTTCTCTTGAAGAACTTTAGTTGGTTGGAGTAACTGGTATTTTTCTGTGTTTGCATGTAAGTATGAAAGCAAACAAACAAGATCTGGGGAAGCAGGTGTGGTGCATCCTGGGATAGAGGGTAGCCCAGCCAATAAGAGACTTCGTTCTAGTATACTAGTTGGCCGAGTCGGAGCCGATGGATCGGCTCCGAACCCATCAGTTATGAATGTAGGCGAGATGGATCCCATACATCCGAAGTTATGGTAAGTACATAACTAAACGTTAGTTGTACATCAACAGAATATGTTGATGTACAACTAACAAAACATGCAAACTGCATGTTTTTTCGTTTTTTACTTTGTTTTAGCGAAAGTACATGTACGATGTTATGCACTTTCGGTAAAGTCATTTCGTCAAAGTGCAGTTCGATTTACTGTACTTTTGACATTCTGACAAGGACCCATATATATATATATATATATATATATATATATATATATATATATATATATATATATGTACAGTGGATATAAAAAGTGTACACACCCCTGTTAAAATGCCAGGTTTTTGTGATGTAAAAAAATGAGACCACAATAAATCATTTTAAAACTTTTCCCACCTTTAATGTGACCTATAAACCTGTCCAATTCAATTGAAAAACAAATCTGTTGGGGGAAAAATATAAAAAATAAAAAAAGTACAATAAGCTGGTTGCATAAGTGTACACACCCTTAAACTAATACTTTGTTGAAGCACCTTTTGATTTAATTATAGCATTCAGTCTTCTTGGGTAGACACCTGCCATCAATTAAAGAGACTCTGATTAACCCTAAATAAAGTTCAGCTTTCCTAGTAGGGTTTTCCTGACATTTACTCAGTTGCATGCTATAGGAAAAGCCATGGTTCACAGAGAGCTTACAAAGCATCAAAGGGATCTCATTGTTGAAAGGCATCAGTCAGGAGAAGGATGCAAAAAACTTTCCACAGCATTGGCTGTACCATGGAACACAGTGAAGACAGTCATCAAAAAGTGGAGAAAATATGGGACAGCAGTGACGTTGCAAAGAACTGGATATCCCTCCAAAATTGATGAAAAGACAAGACAAAAACTGGTCAGGGAGGCTGCCAAGAGACCTGTAGCAACACTGAAGGAGCTGCAGGCATTTCTGGCAAGTACTGGTTGTGTATGACATGTGACAGTCTCCCATATTCTCCATATGTCTGGAGTATGAGGTAGGGTTGCAAGACAGAAGCCTTTTCTTACATAGAAAAACACCCAGGCCAGGCTAAAATTTGCAAAACAATACATCAAATCTCCCAAAGCCATGTGGGAAACGTGTTATGATCTGATGAGACCAACATTTGGACTTCTTGGCAACAATTACAAAAGGTACGTTTGGTGCAAAAACAGCACTTTGCATCACCAAAAGAGCACCAACCCCACGGTGTAGCATGGTGGTGGCAGTATCTTGCTTTGGGGTTGCTTTTCTTCAGCTGGAACTGAGGCTTTAGTCAAGGGGGAGGGAATTATGAACAGTTCGAAACAGCAGTCAGTTTTGGCCCAAAACCTTCAGGCGTCTGATAGAAAGCTGAAGATGAAGAGAAATTTCACCTTTCTACATGACAATGACCCCCAAGCATACATCCATATTAACAAAAGAATGGTTTCACCAAAAGAAAATTTAAAGTTTTGGAATGGCCCAGCCAGAGCCCAGACCTAAATCCAGTAGAAAATCTGTGGGGTGACCTGAAGAGGGCTGTGCACAAGAGATGCCCTCACAGTCTGACAGATTTGGAGCACTTTTACAAGGAAGAGTGGGCAAATATTGCCAAGTCAAGATGTGCCATGCTGATAGACTCCTGTCCAAGAAGACTGAATGCTGTAATTAAATCAAAAGATGCATCAACAAAGTATTAGTTTAAGGGTGTGCACACTTATGCAACCGGCTTATTGTACTTTTTTTTTCTATTTTTTATATTTTTTCCACTAACAGATTTGTTTTTCAATTGAATTGTACAGGTTATAGGTCACATTAAAGATGGGAAAAGTTTTTGAAATGATTTACTGTGGTCTCATTTTTTATATCACAAAAACCTGGCATTTTAACAGGGGTGTGTACACTTTTTATATCCACTGTAAATATATAAAATCTCGAGTTTAGGAATGTCAGAATAGTAGAAGAGTATAGTAAGGTTGGTAGGAGCAGGGTTTGAATGGTAAGCAGCTGTGCAGTTTCTGCTGGGTGAGGTTTGGCTTTATGAAGCATACACATTTTTATGGGCCTTAGAGGTCACATAGTTGATGTATATGCCAGAGTGTAGTTTGTGGTCAGTTATACTTAGAAGCTTGGCAGAAGTAACTTGTTGAATTGATGTAGTGTTTTTAGATGTAGTTGTTCTTTCTCCTGAGCCAAATAAGAATAACTTTGTTTTATTGGAGTAGAGAAGCAACTCTGATTCTGTTTAAGCCATATTTCTAGCCAAGAATGCCATGTCATAATCTGCAATTGATTAAGGGGAGTTATCTCGACCGATAACGGTGAAGTCATCAACATGTTGTGTGAGAGTGGTGCTGGGAACAGAGTTGTGTACATCCTGAATAAAGATACTGAAGATACCAAAGAGTATTGATCCAAGTATGAATCCTTGTGGTACACCTGTCTTAGAAGAAAGTCAGAGAAACTTTGTGACCTTTTAACTACTATGGCACCAGTTGGAAAGATAACTTTTTTTGTTCCCCTTCTGCTTCATTCTTTCCACCTTGCTTCAATGCATCTATCTAGTGTATGGGCTTCCGTGGAACCTAAGGGTGCTCTTGAGGGGGTTGGTATTGTGCCATTGACTGCTTCCACTGGGGATTTTTACATTTATGACCTACTCATTGAAACCCCTCCACTCCCCCCATACACACCCATTCACCTTTTATGTCTGAGGGCTTCTCCTTTCTGTGGAGCATTCCTCTCCTCAGAGAAAGCCCTGCTTGTCAGTGTCTCAAATGCCTGAGCATGTTTAGTTAAGGCCGTATATCCCTGTCTGCTACAGTGCTGGCAGTAACTGGAAAGATAACCTTTTGAACCAGATTATATTATTACTACCAAGTTCCATATTACTCCATCCTTGAAGGATCATATGCCTTAGGTGTCGAAACAAAGCAACATTGTGGGAACATTGTTTTTGGTGTAGCTAATTTTGTTTAGGAAACTATAGCAGTGCAGTTTCTGTACCCTATCCTTTCTGAAATCTATGCTAGGTTGGTGATGGTAAGTTATTAAAAGTTGCTTATGGATGCATTCCCTCAAGTATTTTGCATAGGGGAACAGGCTGACTTTTGGTCTATAATCATTAGCGTGATTAGCTTCAATTATTTTATTTTATGGGCCAGAAGAGTTGAACTAGACGTAAAATATATTACAGAAATAAATACAACTACTTTGTTTGCTGCTTAAATTTATTTCTTTGGCATTAAAGATGAGTAACTTGTTTTCTGCCGTTCAGTGTACATTGACAAGTTAGTTTAAATTATTAGTAGTTTCTTGCCTTAGTTCTTACTTGTGTTCTTGGCTGGGAGATGTTGCAGTTTCTAGAATATCTAAAATTATTACTACTACTATTAATACTATTATTAAGCTTAAACTGTTTAAGCACTGGTAATGTGCACAACTTTCATTTTTCCCCACAGGGGTCTCTCTTTCTCACACCACAGACTGAAGCATCCCGCTGTCTCATTCATTTTCTAAAATATTCAGTGAGCTGTTATCAGGTTTCTACACAGCCTAGAGCGTCAGGGGAAACTGTTTGTATTTGGTGTGTGATTTGGAAAACCTTTTTGTTGATGTAACTTGACAATCTAAGAAAAAAGCAGAGGAAAAAGCAATAGAAAGAAAGACATTCAAATGTGCTAGTGTTTTTACAAGTAAGAGTTTCACTTTAAAAAATTAGAGTGGAATAGTTTATGAGCAAAAATGAGGCTGGTAGTTTACTTCAATCTTCTTGGAAGCTAATTAATGTATTTCTAAATGGTTGAACTGAATCTTTATTGTTTAGTAACCCTGTTTCAGTGTAGGTGGCAGTCTGTTCTGCAGTCCTAACAGGAACAAGGTACGTCATTGCAGACCCAGTCAGTGAACCCCAGCTAATCAGGCCCTACAAGCCTCTCTTGTCAAGTACTGCTACCAATTACAAGTCCCAGTTACTACTCAGTGCTTTTTCATAATTTGCTGTCTAAGTTAGAGGTTGCGTAAGTATGGAGGGAAAGAAACATACTACCACCCTTCCTTCATGTTTGTACAATCATAAAATTATTGCATTTATGTTGTAGGGTATGTAATAGGCACAGCCTCCCACCCTGGGGCGATGCAGGCCAGGCTGCCCCTTGCATAAACAGTTACAGGAGTGTTTTTAATTGTCACATTTTGGGTGATGTGTGTGATTGTGCCATATGGGGGAAGTTTCAGTGTGTATGTAGTTTTGCACATCTAGTTGACATGTTTGAATGGCCATAATGTCGAAAACCACTCTTAAGATCACAGTGCTGAGCATTGCAGTGGTCAAAAGCCAACATGTTCAAAGTTCAGCTGATTGAATACCATGGAAAGCCAGCAGCTCAGATGTCACCATGTACACATGCATGTACGTATTTATGTACTGAGCACAGTGTATTTAAATAGTGGTACGGGTGGACATCTGAGCTGCTGGCCTATCATGGTATTCAGTTGGTTGAACTTCGATCATGTCGGCTTCCGACTAATACAGTGTTCAACAAATTTGATTCTTTATCGAATGTTATCAGAAGTCTTTCAGTATTCAGATAAGTATTTGAATACTAAAAGATATCTGACAAACTTCGATAAATAAAGAATGAAAGCGCTCAAATTAGAAATTTATTCTAGTTCTTTTTTCTTCCTTCGTTAGAGATTTTTAATATATATATATATATATATATATATATATATATATATATATATATGTATTTATAAAATATAGGTGTTTGTGTGTAGGTGCATATATCTATATGGTTTGCTGCCATTTGCTGAAATGATTGTAATGTCAAACATTTGCCATGTGCTTCAAATTAATTGAATATGCATTCTGTCGATATACAGGATTTTAGAGGTAAGTGTGAGTTTCAGCATTGGGGGGTGTATTTGTGTGCGCTCCCCCCACATGACTGTGTGTCAGGTTGATTAGGTGCTAGGCAGTAGGATAGATTGTGGTAGCGTTTTTGCAAGTGCTTGGAGAGTTGGTGTTTAATTAAAGGAATATAAATGTGATGTGCGCGCCATGTTTTCTGTAGTGGTAGTGTTACAGGAAGGATTTTTCTAAGGTGTAAGGTATTGTGTTGGGATTAGGGGCAGTGTTAGGGTTAGCACATGTTAGTAATGTCTAATGGGGGCAACAAAAAAACTTCCCATAACACTACCAGTATTAAGACAGATTATTTCTGAAGTTAGTGTTAGTGTTAATGGATCACAAGAAGAAACTTTTTTGCAATCCGTTATTTATAACTAATGCTATTGTAGTTATTCGATAATTTGATTATTTGCTGTTCTGAGTTTAAACTTATGTGGTTCCATCATTCAGTACTTTTATATCCATGAAAACATAAAAACTAGTAACCAGAAGCCACAAACAGGATTATTCTGTAAAATAAAATATATTATTTATTTATGACCAAACCAATTAAGCGCTTTAGTCCTTTACACTAACAGAACTTCTTCAGAATCAAACCATATCACCACAATGGCCTTTTTATTCAAAACCAGTTAATTAGCCACTTATCCAATTAACCTAGAATTTTGGGGAAAAAATCATTACACAGTATATAATGAAATTCAAGCAAAGCCTGTCACAAAGCACAAAACTTTTAAAACTTTCAACCCATTAAAAATTATTCGCCCTCATAATTAAAACAGACTGAATATAAGTATATTCATTTAAACCTGGGCAAGAGGTTGCTTGTAAGTGTAACTGCCATTTTAATTCTGCGTTTTCTAGCAACACTTAGCATCCCCACCCCTTGGATCATAGCTAACTGAGTTAATAATAGCAAAAGAAAACTTAGTAAATGAGGAACAAACTATTGAATGTTTGTATAAGGCATTATTTTCTTTTTTGTTCTTAATATCATAAAGATGTTCATAAATACGTGTACGTAAACCTCTGTCTGTTTTACCTAAGTAAAAAACTTGAACATCCTTCATATAAAGCAATGTATATAACCCATTTAATTAAACAATTACCTTTTACAAAAAACACTTTTATCAAAAAAGTCTTAAAATTTTTTTCTAGCCTTGTATGTAAACAAAGGATGTTCATCGTGTTTCACTTTTGCAATCATGACTGTAGGGTTCTCCCCTGCCGGCAGGCAGCCCTCAGTCGGCCAGAATCCCAAAGTCTGGGTCCGGCGTCGGCTGTACAACCCTGCTCCCTGACGTCAGTGCGCCAGGAGTATAAAGCTGACAGCCGACGCCATCTTCTCCAGTCTTTCTTGCCGTGCGGTGATAGCAGTTGGCAAGTGCTGGTTGGTTGACTCCTGACGAATATTTCTATTTACTTCGGTCCGAAGATTTTCTTCTCCACTCAAAGCTAAGTACCCCGTTGGGGAAACTTTTTTCTCGCTCCACACCGATGTCAGAAAAAGTTAATAATTGTATTTCATGTGGGAAGCAAATACCTCATAAGGATTTTCATTCTTACTGTATTCCTTGCTTAGGCCCTGACCACGATGTAGCTAGTTGTTGGTTTTGTGCTAGATTCAATCAACGTACAATTAAGCGAAGGTACGATTTTGCCTTTCATTACTTCGGTAGGCGCTTTAACTACAAAATGTCGTCAGATACGGTTCCATCTACCGGAGTTCACAAGCGTCGCAAGGATAAAGACAGGCCTCCGAGGTCCAAAGCTGATGATAGCGCACATGTGGAGCTAGCTTCAGGTTCGGCCGTCGTCAGTGAGGCGCTTTTGCAGCCCCTGTCGTCGGCCATTTCAGAACTGACGGCCGAAACGGACTCTCATGAGGAGCCAACCAGGCCTTTAAATATCTCTGTTGCAGGACCTTCGGACAATGCTCCTTTGGATGGGTCCGGAGCCGCTGTGCAGGTACCGGCTTCTGAAGGGGTTTTCAGGCCTACTCAGCTTCGAGTAAAGGCAAAGCCAAAGACAAAGGCAAAGAATCCTTCAAAATCAAGGACTTCAACACAGGCCTCTTCTGAACCGGCTCCCAAGCCACAGAAACAGTTACTCAAGATGGCGGAGGATTTACTTACAATGATTAGGGGTTCTCATCCCCCTCCAGACAAAAGGCCAAGGCAGGATGTTTATTATGATTCCTCTGATCAGGCTTCTGTTTCCTCAGTTTCTTCTTCTGATCAGGAATATTCTTTCCCTCCTTATGAGGATTCTGATGCGGAAGAATCCATTCCTTCAGCTTCTCCTCCTGAGGATTTTTATTTTGGGGAAACTCTGCATGAAATGAGGGAACATTTCCACTGGGAGGGACAGGAGTATTCAGAATCCAAGAAAAGACTGAGGGATTTTCTTCTTCTTCCCCAACATAGACCCCTGGCTATTCCTCCTGTTTTGGATATTGTGGATGAAGCCTTTTCGGAGGCTAACTTAACTCCTGATTCTTTCCCTCCTGCTCCTGTTAAGCCTGATAGATACTACAGGGTTCCTGACTCCCATCAGTTTTTATACAAGAATCCTACTGTTGACCCTGAAACCATTTCTCAGGGCCCTAAGGGTGTTAAGGCCGCTACTGCTAAAAATCCCATTCCTACTGAAAAGGATTCTCGAGCCTTGGAAAGATGGGGCAAAAAGGTGTACACTTCTGCTACTTTGTCCATTAGGGCTCTAAACTGTCAGTTTCATATGCTTAAATATCAGCAATTTCTCTTGTCTGTCTTAAAACAAAAATTTACTTCCATTTCTGCCTGTGCAGATGATAAGGAATTACATGACTTGTTGCATGCCACTGAACAAGTTGGAAAGCATGTTTTACACTGTGGATTTGATGCCTTGGAGGCCTCTTGTAGGGCTGCGGCCTCTGGCACAGTCATTAGAAGACACGCATGGCTAAAGGAACAAAATTTGCCTCAGCAAGTAAAGGCTAAATTATTGGATGCTCCTGTTCAGCATAATGTTTTGTTTGGATCTAAAGCTGAAGAGGTGATTAAAAAGATGGAGGATAAGGCGAAATCCATGCAAACAGTTAAAGATTTCTTACAAGTACAGCCTCCTAGATTTAGCAGGAATTGGCCATCCAAAAACTGGTCCTTTCCCTCTTCAGATAGGCCTCAAAGGGGTAGATATAGATGCTCCAGAGGGAGGCCTCAAACACAAGCTGCTTATAGACCAAGACAGTGGACTGCTTCTACCCCTAGGGGAGGAGAGGACAGGCCACAGTCTCAAAGGAAACAAACTCAATGACTCCCTCTGTTGGGCTGCAGGAACGTCTTGCCTGGAAGCCCCTCTCAGATGAAAACTCTCTCTTTTTTATCAAAATTGGACTCAAATAACCCAGGACAAATGGGTTTTGGATGTGATTTTAAGAGGTTACAAATTCCATTTTCATACTTTGCCAAGGCCAAGCGGATGGCCAGACCTTCCAAATCATCAATGGACGGAGGCCTTAAACCAGGTGGAAGCTCTTTTGGCTATGAATGCCATAGAGCTGGTTCCTCTTTCAGAGATGAGAAAAGGGTTTTACTCAAGGCTCTTTCTAGTCCCAAGGAAGCAAAATTCATGGAGACCCATTCTGGATCTGTCGGTCTTGAACACCTTTCTAGAGATTCCAAAATTCAAGATGCTTACTCTACAGCAGTTACTTCCAATGCTGTCCAAAAATGCATGGATGGTGACTTTGGATTTAAAGGAGGCATATTTACACATTCCCATCAGGCAGGATTGCAGAAAATACCTCAGGTTCAAGGCCGGATCGAGGCACTTTCAATTCTCTGCGCTGCCCTTTGGATTGTCTACTGCGCCCTGGGTCTTCACCAAATGCCTGGCTCCAGTAGTAGCTTACTGCAGACTCAAGGGAATTCAAATTTACCCTTATCTGGACGATTGTCTAATTCAGGCAGACAGCAAAGATGTCTTACTCCAGCATCTGGACTTTGTACAAAACCTCTTCAAATTCCTGGGATTCTCTGTAAACATAAAAAAGTCAAATTTGACGCCATCACAACAGATAACTTTTCTGGGTGCTCTTCTAGACACTACAACCCAGATGGCATTTCTGACATCCGAAAAACAATTACAGCTGGCATCAACTTTCAAAGCCTTGGCAACTCTAACCCATCTATCTGCAAGGAAATTCCTGCAGGCTTTGGGTTACATGGCCTCCTGCATCCTTCTCGTACCATATGCAAGACTACACATGAGGAAAATACAGTGGTACCTAAAAAGTGTATGGTCTCAGCATTGCCACAGTTTGGACATACTGATTCCCGTCCTTCCTTGCCTTCAAAAGGAATTTCTTTGGTGGTCCAGGGCATGTGCTCTAAACAAAGGGAAGCCCTTCCGTCTACCTCCTGCCTCTCAGATTCTAACCACAGACGCCTCGGATTATGCTTGGGGAGCCCATTTTCAGGGCAATTGTCTGCAGGGCCTTTGGACAAAGGATCAGATGCACCTGCATATCAACTTAAAGGAAATGTTAGCCGTTCAGAAAGCTCTATTGGCCTTCAGGAATCTCATACAACCAGGACAACTACTAATACGGACAGACAACACCACAGTTGTGGTACATAAACAAGCAAGGGGGATCTCATTCCTACCCCCTTTGCAGACTAGCCATGGATTTATGGAACACAGCTCTAGCTTGCAGTCTGGATCTTCAAGCTCAGTTTCTACCAGGGAAACAAAATTTACTGGCAGACAGTTTGAGCAGAAACCTTTCGGATCCACACGAGTGGATGATGGACACCAAAATATTCAGGATGATAAAAGCAGTATGGGGATGTCCTCACATAGATCTCTTTGCATCCCATCTAAATCATCAGCTACAGAATTTTTGCACCAGGACTTTCCACAGACAAGCTTGGAACGTGGATGCCCTGTCATTCAGTTGGAGGAACCTCTCGGGATATGCCTTTCCACCTCTACCTCTTCTTCCACGAGTTTTATTGAAAATAAAACAGGACAAACCCAAGATGATAATCTTGTTGGCTCCGAATTCGCCTCGGCAGTTTTGGTATCCAACTCAAAAAAACCTATGCCTAGAGCCCCCTTGGATTTTGCCTCAGTCTCCGAACCTTCTGTCCCAGCATCAGGGTCGGGTTCTACACTCTCATGTCAGAACTCTCAGCCTGGCGGCCTGGTTATTCCAGGACCTTTGATTTCTTCTTTCCTACCCAAGCAGGTTATGGATGTCATTTTAGAAGCCAGACGTCCTAGCACTAGAAAATCTTATGCAGGAAAATGGAAAAGATTTTGTTCCTGGATGCAGGCTCAGGATTCTGATCCTCTTCTTCCTAACATTACTTTAATTTTGCTTTACTTGACAGATCTCTTACATAAGGGTCTCTCTTTCTCTCTTCCATTAAGATCCATGCCTCTGCTATTTCTGCTCATTACAGTACAGACCCTCCCATCTTTTCCCACCAGCTCATGAGACAGTTCCTCAGAGGAGCTAAGAACTTAAGACCTCCTAGATCTCCTCCCATTCCTGCTTGGGATCTCAACTATGTTTTGGAAAAACTAACCTTGCCTCCTTTTGAGCCTGCCGCTTCTTCTGACATCAAGTTTTTATCGTGGAAGACAGCTATCCTGTTAGCACTAACCTCTGCCAGGAGAGTTTCAGAGTTACAAGCCCTTATGGTGGTGGAACCTTATATTATTTTTCATCAAGACAGGGTATCTTTGAGGACTAATCCGACCTTCATGCCTAAGGTGGTCTCCAAAGTGGCTTTAAATCAAACTATCCACTTGCCAACCTTTTTCCCCACTCCTCAAAATAAAGGGGAAAGGATCTTACATTCCTTGGATGTACATAGACAGCTACGTTTTACCTGAACAGAACCAAGGACATCAGAAAATCAGAACAATTGTTTGTTTCTTATGCTTCAAGTTCCCAAGGTAAAGCCATTTCTAAACAAACCATTTCTAAATGGATTGCTCATGGAATCAGATTTTGTTATTCACACCATGAAAAGCAAATCCCAGGGAGCATTCGGACTCATTCCACCAGAGCTGCTGCCACTTCTGCGGCCTTCCTCAGGGGAGTTCCTACCAAGGACATTTTGGAAGCTGCAACTTGGAGTTCAGTGCATACTTTCTCTAAGCACTACAATTTACCTCTCTACTCTAAGTCTAGGGCAGGCTTTGCCTCTGCAGTCTTGCAGGGCCTTTTAGCCGCCCCTTCTTCTTTATGACCACCTCCCTTTCTTTCAGCTTTAGGATTCTACCCTACAGTCATGACTGCAACAGTGAAACACGATGAACATAGTACAGTTGTGTACACCTACCATAAATGTAGATGTTCGAGTGTCTTCACTGTTGCAGTCTGAGTTTCCCTACCTCCCTCCTGTCCCCTCTTATTTTTACTTTTGTGTGGTTCCTTTTTTCACCATTCTTCTGAGGTGTATTTGCAAAGGTTATGGGACCATTTTAATTTTGGAACTCCTGACATCTGGGGCAAGAAAAACTGGAGAAGATGGCGTCGGCTGTCAGATTTATACTCCTGACACACTGACGTCAGGGAGCAGGGTTGTACAGCCGACGCCGGACCCAGACTTTGGGATTCTGGCCGACCGAGGGCTGCCTGCTGGCAGGGAAGAACCCTATAGTCATGACTGCAACAGTGAAGACACCCGAACATCTACATTTATGGTAGGTGTACACAACTGTACTTTCTCTTCCAACTACCCCAAGAATGTTGGGGTTGGTTTGGAAAATACTTCAGTTATTCCTAAAAATATCTTTAACTATTGATGTTTGTCTGGAATATTTTAAAACCATGACATTCACAATTTCTTTTCTTCTGGGATTTCTCCTTGTTCATCTTTGTTAACCTCCTGTTGTAGCCCTACCCCCCAACAGGGGTAAATATTTTTCCCCATTCACGCTGAACATATGCCCTAATACTTTTAACCAAGGGAAAGGGTAATTTCTATCTAAAAACATTTTAGTAACCGCATCACATTCTGTTTCCAAGTCAGTCCTGTGTGAAGTCATCCTAGCAATTGTAATATATTGTCCTTTGACAAGGCTGTTTTTTGACTAAGTGGATGAAAACTGTTAATATCCAGATAAGAAGTGCTGAATGTTGCCTTCCTATAAACTCATGATTTAAAGTCACAAGGGATATGATCACTGAATGTATCTAAGAAATCAATACCTTCCCTATGAAACTTGTAAGTAAACTCCAAAAATTCAGAGGAATTATTTAGACATTTGGTGAATGTTCTCTTCCGAATCTTTCCATAGTATGAATTTATCATCCAGAAAGCAAACAGAGAGAGCTATATGCTGAAAGAATGCAGAATTGAACACACAGTGGTTTTGCGAAGCCAAATTAACCATGTTTGCATAAACAGGGGCACAGGAGGCTTCCATGGCCACTCCCTTATTCTGTTTGAAGAACTCTTCCTCAAGAAATGTAAAATTATTGTTCAAAACTACAGCTATCATTTCATCTATAAGCCTGATATATTTCCCAGAAAGGGGGGCATATTTGTTCAAACTATCAAAAAATAAATCTAACCCTTTGTCCCAGGGAATAGATGTAAAAGAATCTGTAATGTCAGTAGTGAGGAAAAATCAGTTATTTGGACCAAATATCCTTTTTCAGTCTCCCTAAAAAATCCCAAGAATCTATAAGAAGATGGGGGACCTGTCTATAAATGGTTTTGAGCCACCTGTCTATACATACTGACCAAGGGTAGGTTTTAGAACCATCAGCTGCCACAATAGGCCTAAAGGAAGGTCTTTAATATTGTTATGAATTTTAAGGCTGCCAAAGAAGGTGAGAACCCTGGGGTTATTAACTTTCAAAGCTGAATATGTTTCCCCAGATATTCTCTGTTCAACCAGTTACTCCTCTAAAAGGGAATCAGTTTTCTGATAGGCAATATGAATCTCATTATGTGAAATCAGGGAGTAAATATCTAAATCATATAGCAATTTAAATATAGCATTAGAATAACCCAAAGTATTAAACAAAACCTTCCCTCCCCCTTTATCAGGCTTCATAATTCAAATCATATTATCTTGCCTTAACTGGTTCAGTCAAGTCCATTCTTCCCTAGACAAATTGTAGAAATTAGTTCCCCCCCCCCTCCTGCTAAGGGAATAAAGTTCATCACTCACTGCTTTCTCAAATATGTGTAAAGCTGGAATAAGTGGAGAATTAAATGAACTTTTTTTCTTAGAATTATTGGTCTCATTCTGTGCATCTTTTGTTTCATTGTCTTTGAACCAAATAGATAAATTAATCTTCCTCAAAAATAACTTAAGTAAAATAACAGTATCTACTACATCAAATTTTGTGCAGGGTATACATTTCACACCCTTCTGAAATAAAGAAAAATATTTTGTAATGCAATGTTCTATAAAGTTATAAAAGTGAAAACCCTGAAAAACAAAATCTATCCCATCCAAAGTTACTGTATCAGGATCTTTTTGCTTTATTTCTATTTGTTGGGGTGGTAAACATGTCTTCCTTCCTTCCTTGTGAATAATTCTGATGATATCTTTTCTTTTTCTAGTTGTTCTTCCCAGCAGAAAAACCCTGAGTGTCATTTTCCTCCCCATCTGGATTTACCTGGTCTGTTCCCTTCTTTATAATCCACCTTAACTTGTTGCCCAAATTTTTTACTATTTATTTATTTTTTAATAACATATGCTTCATGTCTAGCATATTGTCCTAATTCCCTCTCCAACTTCCTTTATTTCCATTTAAAACCGTTATTGCATTTATTTTCCACCTTAAAAATAGATTTGTTATAATACCTTTCCCACTGTTCAAATATCAAATCATTCCTAATTTTCACATTCAGATTCTCTACTTCTTGTAATAGGTGATTAATATTTTCTACATTATATGTTATAATCATGTGCATTAATTCAAAACCATGTCTGTTCAAATATCTGAACAAATTCCTTAAAAATGTTATAATCATACCTTAAGCTAAATGGAGGTTTAAAAACTCTTACTGCCTGTGGAACAATGTTCATTTCTGTACATTTCCTAAAATATTCATTGTCCATTTGTAAAGTCTTGATTTTCAAAAGCTTTTTTTTCTAAAGTATTAATCAAGTCTTTCAATGTATAGTCATAGTTAAAATTTGCTTCAACTTGCTCATTAAGTTGTTCAGAATTAAACTCTCTCCTAATTCCTCAAAGTGCAAGGAATTAGTTCTCTTGTTCATTCTGTTTTTGTTTATTAAACCATTCCCCCCCCATAGCACCATAAACTGCCGCATATGTTTTCTTAAGCACACTACCTTTTCTATGTTGAAATGAGGTGTGTGAAGTCGAAACAAGCACAGGAAAGTCATTATTTGGCTCCAAAAAGGTTTCGTTTGCATTCTGTTTTGATGTTTCAGCCCCACAACCTTCCATTTTGGCATTACATGCACCATCAGAGACTCCTAGAAAGTGGGTGGTACTTCCTTTCTCAATTGAATTGCTTCCAGTGCAATGTCTTCGATTCAGAACCAACACTGTACTGTTTCCTATTCCTCCGCCATTTCTGGATGGCAAAATCCCTTGTCCTCCATTCCGAGCTGACCCAAAATCTTTTGTACCACTTCCTGCCATTAAAGTATTACATTTGCTCTTCATAGGGAAAAAATGTTTAGAATCTTTGTTTGTACTGATAATTGGGCTGTTGTTATTCTGAGATAATAGCTCAATAAGCCGTGTAAGTTCATCCTTCATAATCGCTACTTCAGACGTTAGCATATTAACTTCTTCCCTTTGTACAGGCGAAAACAAAGAGAGAATTTCTTCTAAAGAATCCATTTCTGGCTTCAATACTGAAACGAACGACAACTGAAAAAGTGAGTGGTTACCACTGAAAGACCAAGAAAAAATAAAAAACTAGTAACCAGAAGTCACAACCAGGATTCTTCTATAACTTCTATAAATAAAATATATTGTTTACGACCAAACCGATTAAGAACTTTCGCCCTTAACATAAACAGGACTTCATCAGAATCAAACCATATCACCAAAATGGCCTTTTTATACAAAAACAATTAACCACTTATCCAATTAACCTAGAACAGTGGGAAAAAATCATTATACAGTATGTAATGAAATTCAAACAAAGCCTGTCTCACACAAAATACAAAGCATAAAACTTTTAAAACTTCCAACCCATTAAAATTATTTGCCCTCATAATTAAAACAGACTGAATAGAAGCATATTCATTTAAACCTGGATAAGAGTAAGAGATTGCTTGCAATTGTAACTGCCATTTTAATTCTATTTCTATTCTAGTAACACTTTGGCATCCCCACCCCTTGGATTATAGCTGACTGAGTCAATAACAGCATATATCCATGTATATATGTTTTTAAATTTATATCTGCATATATATATATATATATATATATATATTGTGTATATTTCCACGTGTGTGTGTGTGTGTGTGTGTGTATATATATATATATATATATATATATATATATATATATATATATGTGTGTGTGTGTGTGTGGGGGGGGGGGGGGCTACAGAATCCTGAAGACCAAAATCTTGAAAGTTCAAAATACTGAAAACACACAGGATACCAAAACTTACTATATTCCACCATAAGTACATACAGAAACAAGTAAAAAGCAAACCATATTACTCGTCTCCAAGTATACTCAGGGAGGCAAGCCCCCCTTCACCTCCCCCATGTGGGGTACGCAGCCCCCCACACCCCTTGCTACTTGAATATATCAACTCCGAGATTGCAATCTCGGAGTTGATATATTTAAGTAGCAGGTGTAATGCACAGAACTGCCTATGTATAGTTGAAGGGTAATATGGTTCTTTATGTACTTGTGGTGGAATATCATAAGTGGTATCCTGTGTGTTTTCAGTACTTTGAATTTTCAGTATTTTTGAGATGTTCTTCATTCCACATTGCTGCAGTCCTAACTATAGGGTAGTCCGCTGTCCAGTCGGCCCGAATACCAGAGTATATGGCTGACGTCGGTCAGGGCGCATTAGACTGACGTCAGTACGTCAGGGTACTAATGCGCATGACCGACGTCATATCCTCTGTCTTTTTTGCCGCATGGTCCGATGCAGAAGCAGTTTTGCGAGTGCAGGTTGGCGTTCTGAAATTTTCTGAAGTCGGAGTTTCAGACCGAATCAGAGTTGGCTAAGTACCGCGTTGGAGAACATTTTGGTTTTTCTTGCCTCAGTATTTAACGGATGTCAGAAAAAGTGAATAACTGTATTTCTTGTGGGAAACAGATACCTCATAGGGATTACCATACCTTGTGTATACCTTGTTTAGGGCCTGAGCACGGCGTTGTTGGATGCCGCTCTTGTGCTAGGTTTAACAAACGCACTATTAAGAGAAGGTTAGACTGTGCCAGGTTAGTGTTTGGGAAGCGTTGCAATTATAAAATGCCGTCGGATGCTCCGTCGCCGCTTCGTCCAAGAAGCGCAAGGACAAAACAGCGAAGCCTAGGGTTGATGAACCGGCAGTCCCGGACGTCGGTTCTTTAGAAGGCTCAGTGGAGCCAGAGGTTTTGCCAGGAGTTTCTTTGGAGTCTCAGGCAGAGACTTTACTGTTACAGGATGTGCCTTCTCAGGAGGTAGGCCAGGCTGAGGGGGCTTCTCAGGTAACTGTTCTTCCCTCTCTTCCCAAGGTAGTTAGAGCCTCTCCTTCTGTTTCCAAAACTTCTTTGAGAGGTAGGCCAAGTGTAGCTTCAGTGGGGGCTTCTCCTAGCACTTCAGGTTCTGTGCCTAAGAAACATATGCTTAAAATGGCAGAAGATTTGATTACTATGATTAGAGGTTCTATGCCCCCTCCTGATAAGAGGCCTAGGGTGGAACCTGAGTTTGATAGTTTTGAACAGTGTTCAGAGGCTTCTGAGTCTTCTGCGGAAGATTTGCGGGAGTATCCTCCTTATTCTGATTCTGATGTGGATGATTCCACTCCTACAGCTTCTCCTCCTGAGGATTTCTCATTTTCAGAGACTCTGCATTCCATGAGGGAGCACTTTAAATGGGAAGGCCAGGATTACTCTGATTCCAGGAAAAGGCTTAGGGAATTCTTGTTTTTACCCCAGCATAGGCCCTTAGCTATACCTCCTGTGTTGAATGTGGTGGAAGATGTTTTTGCAGAGGCTTCCCTGAACCCTGATTCTTTGCCTCCTGCTCCTGTTAAACCTGATAGGTACTATAGGGTGCCTGAAGCTCATAAGTATCTTTTTAAGAGTCCTAGGGCAGACCCGGAATCTGTTTCTCAGGGACCTAAAGGTGTTAAGGCCTCTGTGGTTAAAAACCCTGTTCCCACTGATAAAGAGGCAAGGGCTTTGGATAGATGGGGAAAGAAAGTGTATACTTCTTCCACTTTAGCCATGAGGCGTTGAATTGTCAGTTTCACATGCTAAAATATCAAAATTATCTCCTTTCACAACTGAAATCTAAGGTGGATGCTTTGGCGGAAGGTATTGAGTGTAAAGAGTTGCTGGTTTTAGTTCATGTGTCTGAACAAGTGGGTAAGCATTCTTTGCAATGTGGTTTTGATGCTGTACAGGCCTCCTCGAGGGTGGCTGCCACTAGTTCTGTTCTTCGCAGGCATGCCTGGTTGAGGGATCAGAATTTAGCTGAGCATGTTAAGACAAGGATTTTGGATGCTCCTTTACAGTCTGATGTGTTGTTTGGTTCGCCTGTGGAAGCAGTTTTAAAGAAAATGGAGGACAAAGCTAAGTCTATGCAAACTGTTAAAGATTTTTTGCAGGTGCAGCCACCGAAGTTTAGTAGAAATTGGCCTACTAAGGGATGGACATATCCTGCTTATGATACCCAGTCTAGGGGTAGGTCTAGACGTGGTAGGGGCAGAGCTCAAGGTTCTTTTAGGCCTAGAACAGGGAGTTCACCTGCTCAGACTTCTGGTGAGGGCAGGGGTCAGTCCTTTCGTAAACAGACCCAATGACCTGCCTTTTCAGCTGCCAGTAGATTCTCGTCTGGCAGCTCCTTTGGGAGGAAGACTGTCTCTTTTCAAAGAAAATTGGGATTTAATTACTCAAGACAGATGGGTGTTGGATATCATTCACCATGGTTACAGGTTTTATTTCCATACATTGCCCCCTTTCAAAGGCATGCCAGACGTTCCTCCTCCACAAAGGAAAGAGGCTCACAAGCAAATTTCTCTGTTACTCCAAATAGGGGCCATTCAGCCAGTCCCTGTATCAGAAAGGGGCCTAGGATTTTATTCTCGCCTGTTCCTAGTACCAAAGAAGGGGAACACGTGGAGACCAATTTTGGATTTATCTATCCTCAACACTTATCTGGACATTCCCAAGTTCAAGATGTTGGCGTTACAACAGCTTTTACCTCTGCTGGGCAAAGATCACTGGATGGTAACTTTAGATCTCAAGGAAGCTTACCTTCATGTGCCTATAAGACTAAGTTGCAGGAAGTATCTGCGTTTTCGAGCTGGAAATTCTCATTATCAGTTCTCTGCATTGCCCTTTGGCTTATCTACTGCACCCAGAGTATTCACAAAGGTTCTGGCTCCAGTGATAGCTTACTTCAGGCTAAAAGGAATTCAAATCTATCCTTACTTGGGCGACTGCCTGATTCTGGCTCAAGAAAAGGAAGACCTTCTACAGCATCTGGAATATGTTATAGCTGTGCTAAGATGCCTTGGGTATTCTGTGAGCGAAATAAAGTCCAGTCTAGTACCCTCTCAAGACATGTGCTTTCTGGGTGTGAGACTGAATACAGCAGCCCAGATGGCCTTTTAACCCCGGACAAACAAAAGAGTCTATCCCTTTACTTCCATCAACTATCTCATCAGTCCGTGCTGACTGCAAGGACAGTCCTTCAAGCATTAGGGTTCATGGCATCTTGTATTCTGGTGCTTCCCAATGCCAAACTGCATATGAGGAAGCTGCAATGGTATCTCAAAATGTATGGACACAGCACTGCCAGGATTTGGACACTGTCATTCAAATAATACCTTGCCTTCAAAAGAATTTCTGTGGTGGGCTCAGGAATGTCACCTAAACAAGGGACTCTCTGTGACCCGGCCAGAGGCGAGTCAGATTTTAACGACAGATGCCTCGGACATTGCTTGGGAGCTCATCTAAATGGAAAGTGGATACAAGACAAGTGGCCTGCCAGACTACAGCATCTACATATCAACATGAAGGAGATGTTAGCAGTCCAGTTTGCATTAATGGCTTTCAAGGAGTTACTTCTTCCAGGGCAGGTGTTGATTCTAACAGACAACACAACTGTCATGTGGTATATCAACAAACAAGGGGGAACACATTCTTATCCTCTATGCAGGCAAGCAATGATTTTATGGGAGACTGCGCTCAGCTTGCAACTAACTCTTCAGGCAAGGTTTCTGCCGGAGCACAGAACTCCTTAGCAGATGTGTTAAGCAGACAAATCATGGATCCCCACGAGTGGAAACTGGATCTTCATGTATTTCAGAAATTGACAGTGTCATGGGGAACTCCAGACATAGATCTGTTCGCTTCTCCACTAAACCACCAGCTGCCAAAGTTTTGCACAAAGGGGTTTCATCACACAGCTTGGAAAGTGGATGCTCTTTCTTTCAGTTGGAAAAATCTTCATGTGTATGCCTTTCCACCTCTGCCTCTTCTTCCAAAGGTGCTCTTAAAGGTCAGACAAGACAAGCCAAGGATGATTTTAATAGCTCCAGATTGGCCTCGGCAACACTGGTACCCACTACTAAGGAGTCTGGTAAGGAAGCCTCCATGGCCTTTACCTTTGATTCCACATCTGTTGTCTCAGAAGGACGGTCATCTGCTCCATGTCAAGCTTCACTCTCTTCGTCTAACAGCCTGGCATATTCTGTGTTGAAACACAGCAGGTCTCAACTTCCTCAACAAGTTTTAAATGTGATTATGGAAGCTAGAAGACCTAGTACAAGGAAAGTGTACGCAGAAAAATGGAAGAGGTTTTTATTTTGGAGTACAGCAAAGAATTTGGAGATTTCTGAGCCTAATTTGAATGTGGCTCTTCAATATCTTACTGAGTTATTGGACAAAGGTTTGTCCTTCTCTTCCATTAAGATTCATGCTGCAGCAATTTCAGCTCACTATGATTGTGACCCACCATTGTTTTCGCATCCTTTGTTCAAGCAGTTTCTTAGAGGGGCAAAGAATATAAGACCCCACGTAGAGCTCCTACTCCTGCTTGGGATCTCAATTTTGTGTTGGAAAAACTTACTCTACAACCTTTTGAGCCTGCGGCTACTGCTGAATTGAAATACTTGTCATGGAAGACTGCTTTTCTGTTGGCTATTACTTCTGCAAGAAGGGTGTCTGAGTTGCAGGCCCTTATGGCAGTTGAGCCCTTTTGATTTTCCATAAGGATAGGGTATCATTACGTACTAATCCTTCCTTTATGCCTAAGGTGGTTTCTAGTGTGGCTTTAAACCAAACTATTCATTTGCCTACTTTTATGCAGACCCCCAAAATAAAGGGGAAAAATTTTGCACACTTTAGATGTACACAGGCAATTGCGTTATTATTTAAGCAGGACTAAGGATTTTAGGCAGTCTCAGCAGCTGTTTGTTTCTTTTGCTTTGAGTTCAGGGCAAGCCTGTGTCAAAACAAACTATTTCTAGGTGGATTGGGTTTTGCATTGCATTTTGTTATTCCCATCATGGCAAGGAGATTCCAGCTGGGATTAGGCCTCATTCCACTAGGTCTACTGCCACTTCAACAGCATTTCTAAGGGGGGTGGCAACTAAGGATATTTTGGAGGCAGCTACTTGGAGTTCAGTGCATACTTTCTCTAAGCATTATCACCTTCCTCTCTACTCTAAGTCTAGGGCTGGTTTTGCCACAGCTATTTTGCAAGGCATGTTGTCAGCTCCTGCTTCTTTATGATTTGCCAGCCTCCCTTACCTCTGCTTTGGGATTCTACCCAATAGTTAGGACTGCAGCAATGTGGAATGAAGAACATAGTACAGTTTTGTACCTACCATAAATGTAGATGTTCGAGGATCCACATTGCTGCAGTCCAATTACCCTCCCTCCTTCCCCTCTGTGTTTAGGGGTGGTTGTGTAGGTGAGGTTATATGCTGATATTTTTGTATATATTTTTGTATATATTGTACATATTTTTGGTGCAGGTATATTGGGCCTTGTCTTTTTAGGGTCTTCTGACATCTGGGGCAAGAAAAGACTGAGGATATGACATCGGTCATGCGCATTAGTACCCTGACGTACTGACGTCAGTCTAATGCGCCCTGACCGACGTCAGCCATATACTCTGGTATTTGGGCCGACTGGACAGCGGACTACCCTATAGTTAGGACTGCAGCAATGTGGATCCTCGAACATCTACATTTATGGTAGGTACAAAACTGTACTTTTTCAGTAGTTTGAACTTTAGAGATTTTGGTCTTCAGGATTTTGGGCTTTCATTATTCTGTAACGCTCCCATATTGTGTGTGTGTATATATATATATATATATATATATATATATATATATATATATATATATATATATACACACAGATACACACACACACACACACATATATATATATATATATATATATATATATATATATATATATATATGTATATACGTAGACACATGTACACACATACGGGCGACATTCCTTTGGTTGATGGGTTAGTTTTTTTTTTCATAGAGGAAAAACGCTTGTATGTATGATGAAAAATCAGCTGATTGCACTAACCAACTTTTTTTTCTGTGCAAGATTTTCAGTACAATGAGGATTAGGGAATTTGCTCTTTTCTTACTGTAGTATGATGTCGGAGTTGATATACATACATACATACACAATTAGCTGGGGGTGTGGGGGAGCAAGGGGCTTGCCCTCTGAAAAAAAAATTAATTACATTTTTTTTTTATTATTCTTTTTGTTTTGCTTTCAAACTTTTGTGCTCAGTCATTTGAGGTTTGATCGATTTGTTTTTGCTTGGTCCACATATTTACACACATACAGACATGTATGCATTTTGTAATGTGTTCATACATGCATGTTAATCCAGGAGTACTTTCTTTTTTCTTTAAGCTGCAACTTATGACCACTATCATACTGGAAAATATGATAATTACATTTCTTCTTTCTTCACAGTGAATTTTGTAAAGAAAACCTTAGCCGCAGAAAATTTATCCGGGCAGTAAATAAGATAAATGCAAATATTATTCATCTCTGCTTTTCTCAGGTATGAATATTTTGAAAAGTGATGAACTGATTTTCTCAGCCGCTTTCTTTAATGGTTGTATTTCAGGTTTTAACACTGATTCCATTTTACATTTTCTTTAGCATGTAAATCCAGAATTGCTTCATCCTTTGCATACACTTAAGAACCTTATGCACCTGGTCAGTCCTAATAATGCAGATCTGGGCAGGTAAGTCTGCTGTTATACAAAAATGTTTTTAGGCACATAATTTGTTTAGTACATAAATTCCGCAGAAAATGGATTAGATGAGCAGTAAAATAGTTTTCTTTTGCTTGATTGCTTTTTTATATTCTGGTTGGCTTATGATCTTATGCATTTTTTTTGCATTGATTCTCCCCCTGACCAAGAAACCTCCCTCCCACTATTGGGTTAGCCCATTTATTCCATCTGATGTGACAGTTCTTTGGCCCATTCATTCTCTTTAAGGTAGGGATTAAGCTAACTTGGAGTGGTGCTATATTCCATGTGGTGACTGAGATTTTTCCTTAAGGCCCTATTGTTCCCCTGCACAAGCCCCAGATTGTCCACAAGGTTGATGTACTCATCTTAGCACATATTTATTCAGTGGCCCTGCCCATCTGATAGACAACAACACTGCATGACCCCAGTCTCCATTTATGATTGCACTGCATGTATGCCCAGGCAGACAGGCAGATGCTTCTCCCCCTTAAGAAAAGTAAGCCAGCTTAGCCATGCCATTCCTCTCCTCCTCCATGTCAGCTCCAACAGATGCCTGTGCCACTAATCTAACTCAGGTTACCTTAGTTGTAGTGTGGGCTTTATCCCTCTTTGTCAGTGGACCTGGCTAGTTTATGATCACATTTGTGGTAGATAATGGCTGCAGTATACTGCTTGCATTTCAAAAAGATATGATTCATAGACACATTATGTAGTTTGCTGAAAACACTAGATTTGGAAATTGCAGTACTGAGCTAACTGCAACCTGGTAGCAATTTATAGTTGAAAATGTTGTGCTAAAGTGTAGGGAACAGAAGCCAGCTCTGTGGCATAGAGGAGTAAAGCCCTAACTAGAGCTGCATCCTTGGCGACTTGGGTTTGATTATTGTCTCAGGCCAGGGGGTGCCATAAGGTATTGGTGGCTGGGGGTGGACGGAGGGGAAGAGAGGCACTTAGTGTTTAAAAAAAGTGAAATTTATTTATTTATTTTCAAAGTTATCCAGTACCATAAAAGAGAAGCACATGTGTAATATGAATTGTGTATAATACTAACATAAATTGCATTAAGAATGACCATACAGAAATTTCATGCAAAATTACAAATTGAATGTTGGACCTCATTGGTATGTGATCCTGCAGGAGCAGCAGTACTGCTAATCTAATATACCACTTCGGGCTATCCATTACTTTAACCCGTTTCAAAGCATGTGTGAGAGTCATATTTTCACTTTAAAGAATGCATATAAACACCTAGTGGCAATAAAGAAGATCAGTGGTTTATGTAATAGCATGTCTTTGGGTTGAAAAAAAGAAATCAAAGACGTCATCAAAAGCCCACATGACCAGAGAAGGGATATGCAGAAGGCATACTATGTGGAAACCACACCTGAAACCAGGCAGTTAGCTCCATCCACTGCACCACTGTGCCACCACCCAAGTTAACATTAAAATCCTTGTGGGCAGGTTAAGTCAGCATTTCACAATACAACCTGGAACTGAGTAGTAACTAAAAAAGTAGTCTCCAGAGCAACATTTCTCTACAGTGATATTTATAAATCAATGATCTTGAGAGAAAAAGACAGCAAGTAAAACTCAGAAAAAAATTAAACTACAAAATATGACTTGTTAATCTCAGCAAATAACACAGTTGGTACATGTTTTGTATACAAATAGGTTCATAGGTTCATAGATTATTACTAGGCTATTTGCCCTTGTGGGCCATTTTAAGCCTAGCCAAGTACCCCATGTGAGAATCAAACCCTGCACCTTGCGTATGCAAGGTAAACACCTTAACCATTCTGCCATCCTCCCACCTATGAAGGACAAATACTGAAAACCATAGTGTGCCACTTAGAATGACAATCTCATAACTTTTAACCTTACAGGTTACAAAAGAGCATGCGCTACAGACTGGAACATCTACATGAAAGAAGCACACTGTCTTTCAGTTAGGCAGATTCCAGGGTCTAACACTGTACAGTAATCTTTCAGAGATGGATCTGAGTGCATTAGCCTCTATCCAGTGGTGTATTAAGTGTACCTTGGTTCAAGGCTGTTTTCAACAATAGTTCCCTTCTCATGTATGTTTACGGTCATGCATAAATGCATGTGTTCTTTTGGCTTCATCTTCCCATTTATTTTAAATTTTACTTATGTATTATAGAAACATTTGTTAGTATCTTATGAATATTTTTCCAGTAAGCATCATCTATAAATGTAGTGCCTGCTGCCCTTGAAGAATAAATGTCCTTTGTTACATTAAAATAATGGTGTGCTGCTGATTTTGCCATAACATTTCCTGAACTAGACCAGCTATGCAAGAGGGAATGACTAGTAGAAACCAACTACAGGTTCATAGTTGATTACTAGGCATTCTGACCAGGAGTCAAGTAAGTAGCCTGGCTCAAAGTCCCAGTTGCCTTAAAAGCACTCTCTGATTAAATGACTTGCTCTAGGTCACACAGTAGATAAACAACGGTGAAAAGATTCAAACCCTGTACCCTTGGCAAAAGCAGCTCATTAACAAGTCAGCACTTTAGTCCTCTTAACTAACTGCCAGACAAAGTAACAGTTTTTAACTAAATGGCAGGAA
Source organism: Protopterus annectens (assembly GCF_019279795.1). Taxonomy (NCBI): domain Eukaryota; kingdom Metazoa; phylum Chordata; order Ceratodontiformes; family Protopteridae; genus Protopterus; species Protopterus annectens. The sequence continues at coordinate 732,229,349 of NC_056737.1, read as the reverse complement.
TCCTTACAATCCGATCTTGCATAAAGACTGTATTACAGTAATATGCAACAACTGCATAATAAATGCTGAAGATTAGACACTTCTAATCATCACTCCAAACAGTGCAGACTATACTGCACAGAAAGATGTCGTCCTCCTTCATCATTGCTGGAAACACGAATGAAGGTATTGCAAAAAATATATTACTTACATGTAACATACTTGGACTAGACAGCATTATACAATTCAGGCCTATTAATTAATTCATTGTTTAGTGCAATGAATAAAGCAAAACAATTAGACGATATAGATGTTACAGCAGCTTTTGTTCAACAACCCACAAATCATACAAAAATCAGAAATATTCCAACACAGTGTTTCTTTTTTTGAGGGTGTTTCAGGTTTGCAAGACATCTACATCTCATTTTTGTCCTCCCTGTATCTTCCCTCTCCTCAAGAATAGCTAGCTGTCTACTCTGAAATCACAGAGTGCAGGTTTGACCTACCTGAATGGTTGGAAGTACCATACTGTTGCAGCATATACCTTCAGAGTCGGAGCTGGATCGTGGTCAAAGGGGGTCCTACGTAAAGTAATAAACTAGGCTCCCACCAACCATACCAGTATCCATTTGCTAGGCTGCATCTCCCCAGTTACCATAAAACATTATTCAAACCTGTCAGTGAACATATTTTCTTTACTTTTACAATGATCACAGAGATTTGGATTTCATTTTAAACTTGTATTTCAAATTTTACAACAAACAACTGACAGCCATTTTCTAAAAAAAAAACACGTATTTTGAAAATGGGCCAATCATGCAAAACAATAAATGTGAAGTTAACCTATCTCGCCTTCATTCTTACTGATGGGTTCGGAGCTGATCCTCGGCTCTGACTCGGCCAAATGTAAAAGCTTGAGGTCTTCAACCAGCTTGTGGCCTACTCCCTAACCCATGATGCACTGGTGCTTCCTTCAGATCTCGTTTGCTGCTGCAACAGATCAGGTGATTCACCAGCTCTGGCCAGTGAATATTTGAATTCTTTTTTCATATTTACCTCTGAACTTCTTATTTTTAGCTATACAGATATTTCTTAGGATAGTATAGACTTAGATAACCTGTTGCTGCACTTCGCGTTGTTGCAAGTGCTTATTTTCTTGGCTGTTTGTAGGCCTTCTTAATCTCCCTTTTCCCTTAATAGTTATAACTAGTGCTTTTTTTAAATTAGTGTGCAGTGTGTTTTATATATATATATATATATATATATATATATATATATATATATATATATATAAATAACCGCATGTGAACATTTATATAAATAGTTTAGATAAATACTCCAAATGAACAAAATGACAACTTAGAACAGAAGCACTAAAAACGAACTAGGCAGCAGGGACAATAATAACATTTTATTGAGCGCTTTCATCACAGATTATTAATGACTTCTTCAGATTCTGAAGAAGTCATTAATAATTTGTGACGAAAACGCTCAATAAAATTATTTTCCCTGCCGTCTAGTTTACATAAATAGTGTGTGTTACAATTTTTATATCCCCTTTTTTCAGATAGCCTGTAAGTTAGAAGGCTACTCCTTTTGGTTTAAGCTCGTTTCAGTTAGAGAGCTTTATTCTTGTGTTTGGCTGTGAAAAACATTGTTTTTTACTTCAAGATGTCTCAAGATGAAGACAGGGAGGCTAAACAGTCCAAGCCTTCAAGGTTCAAGAAATGCCCTAAATGTGGACAGAAAATGTCCATTAGTGATGGGCATATGGATTATGTATATTGTTTAGGTGCATTACATCTACAGGAGACATGTTCCATCTGCCACCCCTTTAGTTCCCATGTCTTACAAGAAAGGAAGAACAAGCTCATTGTTAGGGGTTTGATTGTCTTCCTTTCAAGAGTCACTAGATCAAGGTCAAACCCAGTCAATCAAAATCGTCAAAGAGATCTTCGACTAATGGCTCCTCGAAGCCGGAAAGATCTCCTTCATCTAGTAAGTCGAAATCAGACAAGCTTTCAACCTCGGTGCCACTGACCTTGGAGCCAACGGTTATCTGTAACCGGTTACTCCCATTTTGAAGTCTCCAGTTCTGCAATCGATAGCTACTTCAGCCCCATCATCTCAGTCCTCAAGAAGCTTATCTGACATGGATCGTGTGGTGCAGAAGCTGCTGCAGACACCGGCATTAGCCAAACTTTTGTCTGGGCCAACCCTTCAGGCTTCGGAACTGACCAACTCCCACCCTCTACATCTGTTCCTCCCTTGATCCGACTCAAGGTTTCGGAGCTGGAATGCTCTGAACTGATGATAGTGGAGCCGTCAGTGCTGAGACCTGCTCCAGGACTTTCGGTTCTGACTTCTCAGACTACTTCAGTGCTGACCGAGGAGTCTAGGGGCCAACGCTTACTGGTCGGGTTCAGGGAGGCTAGTCGAACCGATTTTCCGGGCCCAACTTTACCTCCCGGGCTCTGGTGTGGGTGAGTTCGGTGCCTACCTCTGGCTCGGAGCCCACCATTTCTTCGGATCCAGGGGTTACTTCACATCGGGGCCTTCGATGCCATGAGGAGAATATCCCCCCCCCCCAGACAACCACTTCATCAGGACCAGTAGCTTCTTCCCCTAAAGCACCGTTGTCTAATTTGGCATCACAGATTCCACAGAAGCATACAGACCCAGAGCCTCAGAATGCTCCATTGGGCAAGCCCTGCTCTTCCAAGACCTCACCAGAAGCTCCCACTGAGGAGGTTCCTAGGAAGAGGCTATGCTAGAGGGAGCATCTGGACTCCCCTCAGGAATCCATCACTTCAGACACTGACTTGGATGATTCAGAAGTTTCCCTATGGTCACCCTCAGAAGATATCTCCTTCGCACATATCTTAGAGATTCTCAAACAGAGGGGTGATTGGCAGCCCATCAAACCTATTGATGACGAGTCTTTCGGGTCTCAACCATCCACCTCTTGGGTGTCCCCACCTTTCGATGAACTCATGGACTTAGTTTGTTGAAAGGCATGGGAGTGTCCAGATATAGCGGAACCTGTCCCTAGGAGGCCTAATAAGTTTATTACCTCACCACAGGACAAGGCTTTTCTCACCAAGGGAGTCCCTGTTGATGCCATGGTGGTGGAGGCGGCCACCAAGAAGGAGTAATCCGAAACTTCTACGTCGTTCCATCCACTGAATAAAGATTCAAGAGTCATGGACAGATATGGAAAGCGCAGGTTTACTTCAGTACTAAGAGATGCTGTACAGGCTTCAGTAGCTGTGAGGGTCTCAGATAAAATATCCGTACAGCTCTCTACCCTCATTTCCCTAACAAACACGTCCATGCATCTGCTTTCGTACGCAGCTGATGGAATGAGCAGAGCAGCGGGTACAGGAATTGCTCTTAGGAGACATTCCTGGATGCGCTTATTTTCTTTTGCAGAGCCCATTAAGTCAACCTTTATCAACACCCCTTTCAATGGCTCGTTCCCTTTTTGGACCCACAGTGAAAAAAACACTTGCCAGGTGTGAACAAAATGGAAAGACTCTGCTGTCGGAGTCCGTTTTTCCACACCTACCAGACCTTACCCCAAAGGTCAGATAGGAGGAAAGATATGGTTCTATAAAACTCAAGGAGCCTTCCAGGACACGTGGTGAATCCCCCTCCAGAGGCAGAAACAAAAAGATTCACTGAGCTCACCACCGAAATCAGTACGAGTGGAAACTAAGTAAATGTAGAAAGCAAACCTGCGGCTGCCACCTAAGCTGAAGTAAAATGGTTGAAATTGTTAAAATCAGTTCTTTTATTAACAAAATAAAATGTAATCCTGCTGCTGCTGTTTGGATAAGCGTTTTCGGTTGTTGAACCTTTATCAAATCCTAAAGAAAAAAGCAGCTTCCTTTCATTTAAAAAGAGTTTCCTGCAGCTCATTCATTCAATCAACCAATAAAGTTTTGGTGTATGGACACACCTCTCATTCAGAGTGCATGTTCTATTTACTTAGTGTTAGCTAAAAGCCTGGAGTTTTTAAAGTGAAATAACACAGGATTGATGCATGTGCATTATTTCTTTAGAGCCCTTCCTTTCAAGATGCGTTTGAGCGGTACAATTTCATTTAATCCAGGTTTCTGGTCCTCTCTAAGGTTCATAATCCATTTTGTTTCCTAAGTTTCGGTATAATTGGCCAGATCCCCTCCTGGTATTGCTTCTACTAGCCTGCTTATGACCATAAATTTAAAAGTGTGGTCTCCATTAACTTTAATATGACCATATAGAGCATTTGTATTTACTTGATTTCTAATGTCCCGACAGTGTCTGAGGATACGCTCCTTGAACATTCTGTTTGTTTTCCCCACATAGAAGGCTCGTCAGCGTTGGCACTGAGCAATATAAATCACAATGTTAAGTTGTCTATCTCGCCTTCTTTCTTGCTGGTTGGGTTCAGAGCCGATCCTCGGCTCCAACTCGGCTATCTACTAAAGCTCGAGAGCTATTTACTGGCTCAAGGCCTCCCCATATCCCACAATGCTTGGCACTAGATACCCAGATCTCATTTGCCGCTTCAGCTACGAGGTTGAGCTTTTACTGGCTCAGGTTGTATTAATCCTTTTTTTCTATTATTAGCTAATATTTACCTTGTATTTTTCTTAGTTATAGTTAGTTTTACCCTTGTAGTATAGTTAGACTGTGTATCCCCTAGTTTATCCCACTAAGGAAACTCGTTTTCTGTTAGAGAGTTTCTACCCCTCCTTGTTTCTTCTCTATTAATGGCTAACCCCACCCTTTTTTGTACCTATAGGAGTAGTGTTTAGCCTTGTACTTTTTATATATATATATATATATATATATATATATATATATATATATATATTATTAAGGATAGTTGTTGTTGTTATTAAATGTGGTGTGATAGTTTTTTTTGTAGTTATTATTGTTAGTTTAACAAGTGCGGGTGTGTGAGTGTTTCTTCTGTGCCTTTTTAAGCACTAGTTTAATTTTTCTCTCTTTAGTAGCCCCTGGCCAGTATGTCCAAGGATACTAAAGTCTCAGACTTCAAGAAGTGTGACTCGTGCTGTCAGAAGATGTCTCTGACAGGCGGTCACACTTCTTGTGTGTATTGCTTGGGTTCCCTACACCTGCAGGACTCCTGCTCGGTCTGTCACGCCTTCAGCCCGAGAGTCCTGCAGGAGTGTAGGAACAAGCTTATGTTGAGAGGCTTACTTAAGCCAGAGGGATCCCCGGCGAAGCCTCAGTCGGGGAAATCCTTAAAGCCCGCCAAGCCGTCAGCTCCCAGTTCGGAGCCGTCGCCGGGCGGAGCATCTGCCTCCTCTTCGGTTCCGGGTGGAGCCGACATCTCTTGACCTCAGTCGGCTCTGACTTTAGTGTCGGAACAGTTGTTGGGTTGAAAACGTTCTAGGTCCCCTTCCCTAGAATCAGTTTGTTCGGCTCCGAGGTCACCGTTGCTTCAGTCTGAACGAAGCCATAGGTCCCACTCCTCTCAGTCCTCCAGGTTATCTGATCATGACTTGGAGAGGGTGGTCAGTAGACTCCTTAAATCGCAGGCCCTGGCCAAAATGTTAACCAGCCCTTCTCAACAGACTGTGGCTGTCCCGGTTTCTTCAGCAGTTCCTCCTCCGACTCCCCCTTTGTGTTCAGAGCCGGAGCTGGTTGGGGCTCGAATCTTGGAAACGTCGGAGCCGATACCACACCTTTTGACTCCTTCGTCGGCTGTGAATCTCTTCATTGGTTCCTTCCTTGGAGGGATCTGGGCGCCGGGACTCCCTCGTCGGCTCCGAGGGGGCGAGTGGCACCGGACCCTTGTCCGACCCCGTTCTCCCTCTCGGGGCTTCGGCGCAGGTGAGCTCGGCCCCGACATTGGCCTCGGAGCCGTCCCTCTCGGTGCCGGGAGGGGTTCATGTCTCTTGGGAGCGGGGACCCTCTGCTCTGCCTGATAGGGGCGCCTTCGAGGTCATGAGGAGCGTGCTGACTCCTGAGTCGGCTCCTCGATCGGCCCATTCGGCTCCTCCCCCGATGGTGCCTGCATCGGTCTCTGTCCACCCTCCTGACCCCAAGCGTGGAGAACAGACACTCCAGGTCGCCCCATTGGGCGTATCTTCCTCTTCCGAGGTCTCCCCTGATCATTCAGAGGAGCCCCCTCGGAAGAGAAAATGTAAGAGGAAACATGTCGACTCCCCCGAGTCAGTCACGTCTGATACTGACTTGGAGGATTCGGAAGGGTCCCCAAGATCCCCCTCTGAGGATGTCTCCTTTTCAGACATCCTAGAGATCCTTAAGCAGAGGGGGAACTGGACTGCCCTTAACCCTTCCGAGGACGAGTCGGTATACCTGGACGCGTTTGGTTCTCGCCCTTCCACCTCCTGGGTGTCTCCACCCTTCTTCCCGCTCATGGAAGTAGTGGCTCGAAGGGCGTGGTCAGCCCCAGACACAGTGGAACCAACTTCCCGCAGGCCCACTAAGTTCATTACAGCCCCACCCAACAAACAATTTTTGACAAAAGGTGTCCCCATTGATGCCATGGTGGTGGCAGCAGCCAAGAAGAAGGAGTTGGCTGACCCTTCGGTGCCTGTCCATCCACCTAATAAAGAGTCTTGGACAATGGACAGGTACGGAAAGCGGATATTTTCCTCAGCGACCTTTTCCATGCGGTCACTGAATTATCTGTGCCACTTCACCCGCCTTCAAAGGGATCTTCTCAAGGAACTGGGTGAAACCCTTCAGGATCCATCAGCTGCGGGGGCTCAGTATAAGATTAACTCCCAGCTGGCGAACCTTAATTCTATCGTCAACTCCTCCATGCAGCTCATTTCTTATGCAGCTGATGGGGCGAGTAGGGCCGCAGGTACAGGCATGGCTTTGAGAAGACATGTCTGGATGCGGTTATGTAACTTTGCTAACCCCTTTAAGGCGTCCTTCACCAATACCCCCTTTGATGGTTCGGCTCTGTTTGGGCCACAGGTGAAGGATACCCTTACCAGGTGTGAGCAGGAAGGCAAGACTCTCTCTCTGCCATGGGAGTCAGTTTTTCTACTCCCTGTAGACCATACCCTAAAGGTCAGAAGAGTGGGAAAAGGTGGTTTCGGAAACCCCAGGGAGTCGTGCCTGACACACGTGGCGAGTTTCCCTCCAGGGGCAGGGGAAGGAACAATAATAGATGCCGCCCGAGGTTCAGAGGGGGTCCGCAAAATCAGGGTAGCAGAGAATCTTTCTCTGACAAACCCTTTCAGCACCCCTGAGGGGCTGCCCGACTGTCCACCTTCGGAGGCAGTCGGGGGAAGATTGTCACTGTGCCCAGAAGATCTCCTCACACAAGACAAATGGGTACAGTCCATCATATCCGAGTGTTACAAAATCCCCTTTGTCCACACCCCTGTACAAACAACCAAGTCCCTTCCAGATGTTCCACCCAGTCTAAGGGAACAAGCAGTGCTAGAAATTTCAAAACTGCTAGAAAAAAGGGCCATCCCGCCAGTCCCAGCAGACCAGCAAGGATCCGGAATTTGCTCCAAGTTCTTTTTGGTAAAAAAGACAGGGGACTGGAGACCCATTTTGGATCTCAGCAGGTTAAACAAATCTGTTCAAAGAACGAAGTTCCGGATGGTCACGCTTCAGTCCATTCTACCCTTTTTGGGTCAGGACAACTGGATGTGCTCCATAGACCTTCAGGATGCGTACTACCATATCAAAATGGACAGGCGCTCCAGAAGGTTTCTCCGCTTCTGGCTGGGAGCCACTCACTATCAATTCAGAGCCCTGCCCTTTGGTCTCACCGCAAGCCCCCAGGGTGTTCACCAAGTGCATGGCAGTGGTTACGGCTCACCTGAGACAGCGAGGATTCCAGGTGTTTCCATATCTAGACGACTGGCTCCTTACTGCTTCCACCAGGCATCAGCTACTGCAAGCCGGGGATTATACCATCCAAACTTGTTCAGTGCTAGGTATCTCAATAAATTTCGAAAAGTCTGCATTGTCACCTTGTCAGTATATAACCTTTATAGGCGCAAGATTAAATACAAAAGATCTGTCCGCAAAACTTCCTCTAGACAGAGTATCAGACATTCGTCGACATGTGCAGGTCTTACTACAGTGCAAGAGGATTCAGGCCAGATTTGTACTAAAAATGTTGGGTCTCATGGCAGCAGCAGTCATACTAGTTCCCTGGCTCGTTTTCACATGCGGATTCTTCAGTGGATGCTTTTTACCCAATGGTCCTTTCAACAACTTCCAATGTCTCACAAGATAATAATCAATCAATCATGCAAAGACCACCTGGCTTGGTGGATGGTCTCCCCTCTAGTACTCCAGGGCAGACCGTTTGTTCTTCCTTCTCCTGTTGCCATGGTGACCACGGATGCCTCCCTGATCGGGTGGGGGGGGGCACTTTCAGGGCAGGACTGTCCAGGGCACTTGGCAACCTCTAGAGTACAACCTGCACATAAACGTCTTGGTGCTTTTAGCATTGCAAGCTCTTCAGGACTCTCAACCCACCGGGACTATTGCAATTCAAACAGACAATATGTCTGTAGTGTGGTACATCAACAAGTAGGGCGGAACCAAGTCATATCCCTTATGTCGAGAAGCACTCAGACTCTGGCAGTGGGCGATCTCCTCTCAACGGTTTCTGATAGCAACGCACATCCCCGGGAAGTCCAACATCATAGCGGACAGGCTAAGCAGAGCTGTTCTCATGCCTCACTAGTGGTCTCTCAATCAGTCAGTAGCGGACAATATTTTCCGCAGAAGGGGTCAGCCTTGCTGCGACCTTTTCGCAACTCCTCTCAACAGCAAGTGCGACGATTTCTTCACTCTCTTTCCCCTCCCCGGCCACTCCCCCAGAGACGCTCTAGTTCACGATTGGCCCCGGGGTCTTCTGTATGCATTCCCACCTTTTCCCCTAATTCCCAAACTAATTCAGAAGGCGACCGCATTGGGATCCAGGATTATCCTCATTGCCCCTTACTGGCCTCGACAAATTTAGTTCCCATTCCTGCATCGTCACCTGCTGGAGCAGCCTTGGAATCTGGACCCAGTGCCAGACCTCTTGGTCCAGATCTTTAGTGCATAGTTTTGATATACGTTTCACTGGATTCTCCGCTTTATTTTCCTAGGTAACACCACATTTTTTTTAAGATTTGAATTGAATTTTTCTGATACTACCATCAGCTTCATTGATATCCAACTGACATTGGATCATGTATATGGGATAGATACGTCTATGCACAGGAAGACAACATGGTGTAATCACATGCTCCATAGAACCAGTATGCACCCAAAGCATATTTTTAAAAAAATAGCGGAGAATCAAGTGAAATGTATATCAAAACTATGCACTAAAGATGAAGCTTTTGAAAAAGAAAAGGAAAGGCTTATTGATCATCTTTACTATATCCTCTTTCCATAAAGTTAAGTCATAAAAAGCATGAATAGAACATCAGACTTACGAATTGGCAAAGAAAGACCACATTTTTCCCATTGGTTGAGTATGGAAAAAGATGAGAAGAATAAGAAGGAAAATAAGATGAGATTTTGTCTTACATATAGCAGTGACAATGCATTCATACTCGAGACCATAAAAAAGAACTGGTCTGTTCTGGCTTCAGATGAGAACCTTAGGAGCATTGTAGGGGAGACACCCAGTTTTTCCTTTAAGAATAGGAATAATCTGAAAAGGCTCTTATGCCATGGGAATCGTCGAAACTTGGACACAGAACATTCACCCACGAATAAAGTAGGCACCTATAAATGTGGATTTTGCAAAGCATGTCAACATATTAAAATGGATAACTTATTTATACATCCAACATCTAAGAAGGAATACAGGTTCAAAGGGTTTGCGAATTGCAGGAGCAAAAATGTGATTTATATTGCTTAGTGCCAACACTGCCCAGCCTTCTATGTGGGGAAAACAAATAGAATGTTCAAGGAGCGTATCCTGAGACACTGTCAGGACATTAGAAATCAAGTAAATACGAATGCTCTATATGGTCATATTAAAGTTAATGGAGACCACTTTTAAATTTATGGTCATAAGCAGGCTAGTAGAAACAATACAAGGAGGGGATCTGACCAATTATACCAAAACTGAGGAAACAAAATGGATTATGAACCTTACAGCGGACCAGAAACCTGGATTAAATGAAATTGTACCGTTCAAACCCATCTTGAAAGGAAGGGCTCTTAAGAAATAATGCACATGCATCAATCCTGTGTTATTTCACTTTAAAAATTCCAAGCTTTTAGCTAACACTAAGTAAGTAGAAAATACACTCTGAATGAGAGGTGTGTCCATACACCAAAACTTTACTGGTTGATTGAATGAATGAGCTGCAGGAAGCTCTTTTTAAATGAAAGGAAGCTGCTTTTTTCATTAGGATTTGATAAAGGTTCAACAACCGAAAGCACTTATCCAGACAGCAGCAGCAGGATTACATTTTATTTTGTTAATAAAGGAACTGATTTTAACAATTTCAACCATTTTACTTCAGCTTGGGTGGCAGCAGCAGGTTTGCCTCCAGAGGCAGAGGAGGGGGCAATAATGGAAGACGTCGTCCACTCAGTAGAGGGAGGTCCGCAGAACCAGGGTGAAAGAGATCAATTATTTGGGAAGGTCTATCAGCGCACCTGAGAGGAGGCACTCCTCTCCATCTCTGGAGGCAGTCAGGGGATGCTTATCTTTGTACCCAGACACCTGGCTAAAAATAACAAAAGACAGCTGGGTACAAAGCATCATATCCAGAGGTTACTCTGTTCCCTTTTCCACCCTATCTCCCTCAATAAGAAAAATCCCAGATGTTCCACCCAGTCACAGGGAATAAGCAACCATAGAAATTCAAAGGTTGCTACAAAAAAAGAGTCATCCAGCCGGTCCCCGCAGACCATATAGGATCTGGAACTTACTCAAGGTTATTTATAGTTCCAAAGAAAACAGGGGACTGGAGTCCCATTTTGAATCTCAGCAGATTAAACAAATCTGTGAAGAAGACAAAGTTCAGGATGGTTACACTGCAGTCGATACTTCCTTTTCTAGGTAAAGACTATTGGATGTGCTCGATAGATCTCCAGGATGCATACTACATAAAAATGGACAGACCATCCAGAGATCACATGTGCTTTCAGCTGGAGGCCAGTCACTACCAATTTCGAGCACTGCCCTTTGGTCTCAAAACAGCTCCCAGAGTGTTCACCAAATGCATGGCAGTAGTCATGGCTCACCTGAGATGTTTGGGATTCCAGGTGTTTCCATACTTAGACAACTGGCTCCTGACTGCCACCACCAGGCATCAGCTCATTCAAGCAAGGGACACTGCTATGAATCTATGCTGTCAGTTGGGGATTACCATAAATTTAGAAAAATCTGCCTTATTGCCATCGCAACATACAGTTTTTATAGGAGTAGATCTGGACACCACCACAGTGACCTTAAAACTTCTGTCAGAAAAGGTCTGTGCTCTCCGACTACAGGTTCTAGTTTTTCTCAAAAGAAAAAGCCCCATCTTCCACGGTTCTCTAATTTCTGGGTACAGTTGCGGCAGCAATCATTGGAATTCCACTGTGTCAGATGCATATGCAGACCTTCTGAAGTACAGGCAAACACAGAAGGTCTTTGGCTAACAAAGTTCGCAGATGACTGCAAACTAGGTGACATAATCGAAACTCCTAACGATCTGGACATCCTACAAAAGGGCCCCACTGAGACAGATGCCTGGTGTCAAAGCCATGGCCTCAAGCTCATTGCCAAAAAGTGCATTGTCATCCCCTTTAGTAAAAACTCTTTACCCATGAGCTACCACACAGGTGGTAGTCTACTTAACACCGAAAGTGTGATGAGACCTTGGACACAGGTGGACATTAGTCTCTCCTTTGATAATGACATCGCTACAGTAGTCAGGAAATCCTTCTACGTGGCACACCTCATCACAAAAGGTTTCTCATCCAGGAAAAAAGAAGTCATTGTTCCCCTCTACTCATCACTCATTAGACCCATTGTAGAGTACAATGCCCCTTTTGGTATGTACCCACAAAACATCTACAACAACTGGAAAGGCTGCAGAAATACCTCACAAAGAGGATTACCAGCCTCAAACAGATGCCCTACGCAGACCATCTCAAAAAACTCCAGCATTACTCTGTCCCATATCGCCTACTCAGAGGCAATCTCTGCCTAACGTATAAAGCTACGTCAAACCCAGAGCCGTTGGACATGCTCCACTTAAAGAAATCCCAATCCCTCCGAGCTACATGCTCTAAGGACCTAAACCTTGTCACCACAATAAACAGAACATGCTGGAGGGATAGATTCCTGTCCCAGAGACTTCCCATACTGTGAAACAAACTACCTAGCTATATCAAACAAAGCTCCTCATTAGCACTCTTCAAGAAAAATCATGATGATTGGATGGGAAATAGGAAATTCACCTCAGGAATCACCTCTGTGGCTCTGCTCGACACGGGCACAGGAAAATAATTTTCTTGGTTGGCGAAAGCCAGGGTACCTTTTTGGCTAGGCTTATATAGGCCCTAGGGCCAATAGCCTAGTACCTACCTATCAACCTATGAACCTATATGTGCATACTACACTTGCTCCTTTTCACGCAGTGGTCCTTTCTTGAACTCCCAATGTCGCATCAGATTATATTCACAAATTCATGCAAGAAGGACCTTCACTGGTGGCTGACGTCACATTGTGTAACAATAGGACGTCCCTTAGTTCTTCCCACCCCAATTTCCATAGTGACCACAGATGCTTCCCTGATAGGGTGGCGGTCGGCATTATCAGGGAAGAACAACCCAAGGCACATGGAAAGAACTTCAGGCTCACCTGCATATCAGAGTCCTAGAGATGAGAGCAGTAGTTTTAGCATTGCAGTCCTTTCAAGACTCTCTTCCTCTGGGGACCATTGCAATCTAGACAGACAACGTCAGTAGTCTGGTACATAAACAAAGAGGAACCACATCTTATCCCCCTATGTCGGGAAGCCTTGAGAGTATGGCAGTGGGTGAACTCCACCCAGCGCTTTCTGATAGCAATGCAGATCCTGGGGAAGTCCAACATGATGGCAGACAAACTGAGCAGGGCAATTATGTTCCCTCACGAGTGGTCCCTAAAGAAAGAAGTGGCAGAAGACATATTCCGCATATGGGGTCAGTCTTGCTGCGATCTCTTTGCCACACCCACAAACACGAAATGCAGTAGCTACTTTGCCCTAATCCCCCCATCAGGGGAAGCCCCAAGGGATGCACTTGTACACGATTGGCCCCAAGTCTCCTTTATGCTTTTCCACCATTACCTCTGATACCCAACATTTTACAGAAAGCCAGTATTCTGGGAGGGTCCGTAATTCTGATAGCCCCCTATTGGCCTCGCCAGATTTGGTTCCCCTTTCTTCCACCTCATGTATTGGAAGAACCTTGGATCCTGGACCCATTTCCAGACCTCCTGATTCACTCATCGGGGGCTCTTCACCCGTCCCTTTGGTCCCTCAAATTGACAGCTTGGCTGCTCCAATTCCAAACATAGCCAGACTTCAGAATTTTTCAACTGCAGCGCAGCATATTATTGACATCCTGCCACAAATCATCCACTAGAAAGCTATATCTTAGCAAATGGAAAAGATTTTCAATATGGGCATTACAAAATCATATTGATCCTTATTTAGCTCCAATAGCTTCTATTTTGGAATTTTTGACAAAACTATTCAGTGAGGGAGCAGCTCCCGCAACTATTCTAGTTCAATTGGCTGCAGTCTCCAACTTCCATCTTGGTGAGGAAGGGTCTAATATGACTCATAGACTCTCGAAGGCATTTCTTAAAGGCACTATACATTCAAGACCACCCATCAAATCTCCTTTTTTTCTGTGGAATCTAAATTTTGTTCTATCACAAGTAATTCTGTCAGCCTTTGAATCAGCCTCTTCATGTGACCTAAAGTATATTACATGGAAAACCATCTTTCTAGTAGCTATTACTTCTGCTTGGAGGGTTTCAGAGTTACAGGCCTTGTCCATAAAACCCCCTTACATGACATTTCATAATGATAGTGTCTCTCCGGACAAATCCCTCATTTTTACTGAAGGTATGCTCAGAAACAAATCTCTATCATTCTATAGAATTACCTGTATTCTTCCTCAAGTATGGCAATACAGCAGAGTATATGCTGCACAAGCTTGATGTTCACAGACAACTACACTTCTATTTGGACAGGACCAAGGATTTCAGGAAAACGGATCAACTCTTTGTTTCCTTCTCAGACTCCAAGAAGGGTGCTACTGTTGTTAAAACCACTGTATCACTCATTATAAAGTGGATAGGGCCTCCAGGGACGGGGCTTCCTTTGGTTCCACTGTCCTGAAGAATATACTCCGTGAGCCACCCGAGAAAGATGGTGCTTGGGATGCTAACCCATCAGTAAGAATGAAGGCGAGATAGGACAACTTCACATAAAGAAGTCATGTACTCACCATAACGTTCCATGTGAGTTGTTTATCTTGCCTTCATTCTTACATCCCACCCTCCAACCCCCACCAGGCTTCTTGAGGACCGAGAATTGAGGCATGTTATGACTGTATTTGACTTTTATCTAGTGTTTTTCTATGCTATTTGTATATTAGGAGTTGGCTTATACCTTTATTGGCAGCAAACAAGATCTGAGGGAAGCACCAGTGCATCATAGGATAGGGACTAGGCCACGAGCTGGTTGAAGACTTCGAGCTTTTGCATTTGGCCAAGTCAGAGCCGATCCACGGCCCCGAACCCATCAGTAAGAATGAAGGCGAGATGAACAGCTCACATGGAACGTTATGGTGAGTACATAACTTCTTCATATCTCTTCTCTTGAAACTAACATTTAGTGAAAATGCTTATGGCAGTCTATTAAACTACAAAACTGACATACTGAGGTTCACATGTGTCGGTGGTGGAACAGGTAGGACACTCGCCATTAGTGCAGAAGGGTGTGGGCTTTATTCCCACCCCAGGTAGATGGAGTTCAGCAGTACAACATAAACAGGTTGCTGCACTACTAAATGTGCTGTACTGTGAAAGAATGTTAAACTTAATCTGCTTGCATTGGTGGTAGCACAGGTGGATGTAAATGATCCCACACCACTTACCAGTAAGAGTAGGAAAAGTTACCCAGTGCCGTGGCTAAATTTCCCTGAGTAGTATAAAACAACCTCAGGACTCCCATGAAAATAGGCCACTAACATAGTGAAAGTAACTTGGTCACAAAGTATAAATAAAAAATAAATACTAGACAAATAGCATATAGTGAAACACTAATTAGTAGCTTTGTGAAGGGTTCAGGAATTTAAAAGACAAATGTGCAAAGTAGGTAAATGAAGGCTGAGGGGACCAAACTCTGCACTACAAGAAGGAGCTCATTAATAGCTCCTAGCCTTATTCGTCTGCACTAAGTAACAGATTAAATACTGTACCGCATTTCATAACATGTGCCTGCAAAAAAGCAAGCTAAATTAAAATGTATTCATACTTAACATTTTAACAAACTCATGCTGTCCAGTTTATTCACAGACAAATAAAAACACAATTTCAAAAGGCAGCAGTACAAGGAAAGCAAGGATTTCACCCAAAGAATGTGGCCAATATATTGACGCTCCTGTTTATTATAATTAGTTCCTTTCTTTACACCATAATAGCAGTGGAATATAGGAACTATGTTTTTACACACACACACATCTCTCCAAGACCATGTGCGAGGAGCATCATGTATGCACCCATGACCTTCTGGTGTTGCATATGCATGATCCACGCCATTATCCTCAAAAAGAAAAGTGCTTAAAGACAAAACCCCTTTAGCCAAACAGCCAGCCATGTCCCTCTGAAGCCCAGCTGGCCGCCATTGCTCTCAACTTTAGCCACTCGCCACCATAATCCAAGATATGTGACCACAAAGGTGAGACTAGAAGAAAAGCTGCACACACTATTTCTGAGAGGAAGTTTGAACAGATGAAAAGATTTCTTTCAAAGTATGACACAGTCAAGCTCAGCTTCTGTCTGGTGCATTTAATGAATGTTAATGCAGCCCTGAGGAGCTAGCCACAGAAAAACATTATGATACCAATATCTCAGTACCTAGGAACAGTTGACTGCAGCTAGTGCTGACTGAATTGTTCACCAAGTCTCCAACATATACCTATAATCAGAGTAAAAAAAAAAAACTGTATTGCCTAATATTTATTTGGAATAAGGTTTCACTGCCAGGGCAGTATACTTGTTAAGGGGTTTTAGACTGAAAAGCTGAAGCTCTAAGGTGATACTGTGTGACCATATATAAATCATTAAGTTTCCTAAGTCCAAGGGTCTCACTTGAAAAATGTACCTCTCTTTTAATCCTGAACCTGAAGGACTACCTAATGCCCAAAGCTGTACAGTCCACAGAAGAAAAATCAAAATCCACCATGGTGCAACAAATAAAGACAGCTTCAGAAGTACATACAAAAGAACCTGTAACCAAACATTTGCAAAGAACCCATTAACAAAATATACAGAAAACTTCTGAAGAAGAGTATATTCAAAAAACTTTTAACAAAGTATATATAAAGAACCTGTACCAGAGTATATACAAAAAACTTGCAAAAGAGTATGTTCAGTGAACCTCTAACACAGCATATACAAAAATGTAATGGAGTTAATTCCGGAAGCTGCTAGCAAATGTATCGTTTAATATGCAAGACATTATCTCCGCTATGTAATATTTATAGTGAAAAGGAAGTACGTATGTTTTACCTTATGTTCCTTACCATCAGGATGAGCAGAGCATAGTTCTGTCCCTAAATTTGTTAGGCAGAAATGACATAAGTAGAATACTAATGACGTAGTTTGTCAGATTTTGTCAAGTATAAATTGATGCAAATCAGCCATGAGTTAAACTGTTTAACTGCCTAAGATAAGCAGGATTATGTGCAATTAACCTTCAATTTTAAACAGGTATTCAAAGTTCTTGCTTGGCTGTTTTTCAGAGCATAACCTCTGACATGGAAAATATAGAAATGATACTTTCCAGGGGAAGGAATTTCCAGAGATTTACCTCCAAATAGCAGGGCTTAAAGGAGAGATGGAACTAAATTTCCCCCACCCCTGGAAAATATTTTAGCTACTATACCATGCAAAAGTATTTAATTCTTAATTTTGCCAGATTTTATGTTCATGCTTACTTACATAGGTTTCAGTACTTTGGCATAACAAAAAATACTGCTGGCTGTCATTCAGCATGGTACAATATCACCATTCTTTTTCCTAAGACCATAAGGCAGCTGGCAATCCATTTTGACTAGTCTCCTTCGTAAA